>NC_083590.1:61045323-61228016 GCF_027579695.1 Neoarius graeffei
GCCTTAACTAGCACATGCCCATCAGGAGGAACACTAGAGGATACACGCTGGCACCGCACAACGTCCAGACAGGACCCGGGAGGCACTGGCTGGTTAGGTTTACCACAAAGATCCACGTCCTGGCCTAGGCCAAGGCCGTGTTGTGCACTGTCCTTCCCAAGCCCCATCCCCGACGCCCCACAGATGCCAAGCAAGCACCCCAACGTGTATTTGGACTATCCTTCCATTCTCCTTTGATGTTAAACGTGGCGTGGGGATTGTATCTCAGTCAATTTTAGGACACATCATCAGTAGTGTTCCTTTGAATCATGGGGTGTTTCGGCCTTTCAACACTAGACACCCTCATCAAAGGTGGCCAGCCACAGGGTGATCAAACCCGAGCTTGTGTCCCATGCCCAATCACAAGTCCAGGATTTGGGGATGGGTTAGGGTTATGATTTGGGGTTAGGGTTAGAATTTAGAATTGGGGTTATGGTTAGAATTAAGGTTAGGAGTCAGCTTGTACCTCTTGGGGTTGAGGTTAGAATTAGGGTTAGAGTTCATATATTTGGGTTTTGTTTAGTCTAGATGTAGACTTTTGGAAAACAAACGCTGATGGCCAATATTCTGTTTTTAAAGAAATAATAACATTTAAATGCAATTACATGGTTTGGCCACAAGATGGCAGTGAGCCCTTTTCAGTCTAAAAACAGACTTTTATCGCTTACCCCTTGCTGCTCCCCCAATCTGCAAACAGCACTCAGAACCAAAAAGTCATTATGTGTCAGACCGACCTCCAAAAGCTGCAGAACCACATCCTCGAAACAAAGAAAAGACAGTTATTCAGTGGCTGTCCTGTTTTTCAGCCTTAAGCTAGAAATGGCTTGTTTACCCTTGACTTCATGGCTTGTTTTGCCTTGGCTTCTGTGTAGCTTTTTTCCTTTTACTCAGTCTTGTGGCTAGTTTTGCCTTGACTTCTTTTACCTTTGACTCTGTGGCTTATTTTGCCTTGACTTCTTTTTCCTTTTGACTCTGTGGCTTGTCTTGCCTTGACTTCTTTTTCCTTTGACTCTGTGGCTTATTTTGCCTTGACTTCTTTTTCCTTTTGACTCTGTGGCTTGTCTTGCCTTGACTTCTTTTTCCTTTGACTCTGTGGCTTATTTTGCCTTGACTTCTTTTTCCTTTTGACTCTGTGGCTTGTCCTGCCTTGACTTCTTTTTCCTTTCACTCAGTCTTTGTGGCTTGTTTACCCTTGACTCTGTGGCTTGTCTTTGCCTTGACTCACTGTGTGGCTTGCTTTCCCTTGACCATGTAGCTCCTGAAATCTGCTGGAGGCCGCTGACATTTTTGCTTCTCCCTAGTATAGTCTCCACTGTGCAACCTTGTGGCTTGTTGTGGCTTGTTTTCCTTAGGGAGGCCCCTCCCCTTTACTGGGTAGCTTCCTCGTTGGGGAATGACTAAGCAATTATTTTCCCTTAACTTAGTGGCTTGTTTTGCCTTGACAGGATATTTCCCTTAGACATTTATGGTTTTAAACCCCAATTAGGACTTTCCCATATTAGGACTCTCTTATGAATATAAACCCAAATTAGGACTTTCTTATGAGTAGGTAATAACCATTTTCTCCTTATTTTTATTTCCCAGGAACATTTATGTTTTTAATTTTCTTTCACCCTTTAAGCATACCAGTGACTTTCTCGGCCAATTTCTTGTTTTCCCTTTACTTTGTGGCTTATTTTGCCTTAACTAGCACATGCCCATCAGGAGGAACACTAGAGGATACACGCTGGCACCGCACAACGTCCAGACAGGACCCGGGAGGCACTGGCTGGTTAGGTTTACCACAAAGATCCACGTCCTGGCCTAGGCCAAGGCCGTGTTGTGCACTGTCCTTCCCAAGCCCCATCCCCGACGCCCCACAGATGCCAAGCAAGCACCCCAACGTGTATTTGGACTATCCTTCCATTCTCCTTTGATGTTAAACGTGGCGTGGGGATTGTATCTCAGTCAATTTTAGGACACATCATCAGTAGTGTTCCTTTGAATCATGGGGTGTTTCGGCCTTTCAACACTAGACACCCTCATCAAAGGTGGCCAGCCACAGGGTGATCAAACCCGAGCTTGTGTCCCATGCCCAATCACAAGTCCAGGATTTGGGGATGGGTTAGGGTTATGATTTGGGGTTAGGGTTAGGATTAGAATTTAGAATTGGGGTTATGGTTAGAATTAAGGTTAGGAGTCAGCTTGTACCTCTTGGGGTTGAGGTTAGAATTAGGGTTAGGGTTAGAGTTCATATATTTGGGTTTTGTTTAGTCTAGATGTAGACTTTTGGAAAACAAACGCTGATGGCCAATATTCTGTTTTTAAAGAAATAATAACATTTAAATGCAATTACATGGTTTGGCCACAAGATGGCAGTGAGCCCTTTTCAGTCTAAAAACAGACTTTTATCGCTTACCCCTTGCTGCTCCCCCAATCTGCAAACAGCACTCAGAACCAAAAAGTCATTATGTGTCAGACCGACCTCCAAAAGCTGCAGAACCACATCCTCGAAACAAAGAAAAGACAGTTATTCAGTGGCTGTCCTGTTTTTCAGCCTTAAGCTAGAAATGGCTTGTTTACCCTTGACTTCATGGCTTGTTTTGCCTTGGCTTCTGTGTAGCTTTTTTCCTTTTACTCAGTCTTGTGGCTAGTTTTGCCTTGACTTCTTTTACCTTTGACTCTGTGGCTTATTTTGCCTTGACTTCTTTTTCCTTTTGACTCTGTGGCTTGTCTTGCCTTGACTTCTTTTTCCTTTGACTCTGTGGCTTATTTTGCCTTGACTTCTTTTTCCTTTTGACTCTGTGGCTTGTCTTGCCTTGACTTCTTTTTCCTTTGACTCTGTGGCTTATTTTGCCTTGACTTCTTTTTCCTTTTGACTCTGTGGCTTGTCCTGCCTTGACTTCTTTTTCCTTTCACTCAGTCTTTGTGGCTTGTTTACCCTTGACTCTGTGGCTTGTCTTTGCCTTGACTTACTGTGTGGCTTGCTTTCCCTTGACCATGTAGCTCCTGAAATCTGCTGGAGGCCGCTGACATTTTTGCTTCTCCCTAGTATAGTCTCCACTGTGCAACCTTGTGGCTTGTTGTGGCTTGTTTTCCTTAGGGAGGCCCCTCCCCTTTACTGGGTAGCTTCCTCATTGGGGAATGACTAAGCAATTATTTTCCCTTAACTTAGTGGCTTGTTTTGCCTTGACAGGATATTTCCCTTAGACATTTATGGTTTTAAACCCCAATTAGGACTTTCCCATATTAGGACTCTCTTATGAATATAAACCCAAATTAGGACTTTCTTATGAGTAGGTAATAACCATTTTCTCCTTATTTTTATTTCCCAGGAACATTTATGTTTTTAATTTTCTTTCACCCTTTAAGCATACCAGTGACTTTCTCGGCCAATTTCTTGTTTTCCCTTTACTTTGTGGCTTATTTTGCCTTAACTAGCACATGCCCATCAGGAGGAACACTAGAGGATACACGCTGGCACCGCACAACGTCCAGACAGGACCCGGGAGGCACTGGCTGGTTAGGTTTACCACAAAGATCCACGTCCTGGCCTAGGCCAAGGCCGTGTTGTGCACTGTCCTTCCCAAGCCCCATCCCCGACGCCCCACAGATGCCAAGCAAGCACCCCAACGTGTATTTGGACTATCCTTCCATTCTCCTTTGATGTTAAACGTGGCGTGGGGATTGTATCTCAGTCAATTTTAGGACACATCATCAGTAGTGTTCCTTTGAATCATGGGGTGTTTCGGCCTTTCAACACTAGACACCCTCATCAAAGGTGGCCAGCCACAGGGTGATCAAACCCGAGCTTGTGTCCCATGCCCAATCACAAGTCCAGGATTTGGGGATGGGTTAGGGTTATGATTTGGGGTTAGGGTTAGAATTTAGAATTGGGGTTATGGTTAGAATTAAGGTTAGGAGTCAGCTTGTACCTCTTGGGGTTGAGGTTAGAATTAGGGTTAGGGTTAGAGTTCATATATTTGGGTTTTGTTTAGTCTAGATGTAGACTTTTGGAAAACAAACGCTGATGGCCAATATTCTGTTTTTAAAGAAATAATAACATTTAAATGCAATTACATGGTTTGGCCACAAGATGGCAGTGAGCCCTTTTCAGTCTAAAAACAGACTTTTATCGCTTACCCCTTGCTGCTCCCCCAATCTGCAAACAGCACTCAGAACCAAAAAGTCATTATGTGTCAGACCGACCTCCAAAAGCTGCAGAACCACATCCTCGAAACAAAGAAAAGACAGTTATTCAGTGGCTGTCCTGTTTTTCAGCCTTAAGCTAGAAATGGCTTGTTTACCCTTGACTTCATGGCTTGTTTTGCCTTGGCTTCTGTGTAGCTTTTTTCCTTTTACTCAGTCTTGTGGCTAGTTTTGCCTTGACTTCTTTTACCTTTGACTCTGTGGCTTATTTTGCCTTGACTTCTTTTTCCTTTTGACTCTGTGGCTTGTCTTGCCTTGACTTCTTTTTCCTTTGACTCTGTGGCTTATTTTGCCTTGACTTCTTTTTCCTTTTGACTCTGTGGCTTGTCTTGCCTTGACTTCTTTTTCCTTTGACTCTGTGGCTTATTTTGCCTTGACTTCTTTTTCCTTTTGACTCTGTGGCTTGTCCTGCCTTGACTTCTTTTTCCTTTCACTCAGTCTTTGTGGCTTGTTTACCCTTGACTCTGTGGCTTGTCTTTGCCTTGACTTACTGTGTGGCTTGCTTTCCCTTGACCATGTAGCTCCTGAAATCTGCTGGAGGCCGCTGACATTTTTGCTTCTCCCTAGTATAGTCTCCACTGTGCAACCTTGTGGCTTGTTGTGGCTTGTTTTCCTTAGGGAGGCCCCTCCCCTTTACTGGGTAGCTTCCTCGTTGGGGAATGACTAAGCAATTATTTTCCCTTAACTTAGTGGCTTGTTTTGCCTTGACAGGATATTTCCCTTAGACATTTATGGTTTTAAACCCCAATTAGGACTTTCCCATATTAGGACTCTCTTATGAATATAAACCCAAATTAGGACTTTCTTATGAGTAGGTAATAACCATTTTCTCCTTATTTTTATTTCCCAGGAACATTTATGTTTTTAATTTTCTTTCACCCTTTAAGCATACCAGTGACTTTCTCGGCCAATTTCTTGTTTTCCCTTTACTTTGTGGCTTATTTTGCCTTAACTAGCACATGCCCATCAGGAGGAACACTAGAGGATACACGCTGGCACCGCACAACGTCCAGACAGGACCCGGGAGGCACTGGCTGGTTAGGTTTACCACAAAGATCCACGTCCTGGCCTAGGCCAAGGCCGTGTTGTGCACTGTCCTTCCCAAGCCCCATCCCCGACGCCCCACAGATGCCAAGCAAGCACCCCAACGTGTATTTGGACTATCCTTCCATTCTCCTTTGATGTTAAACGTGGCGTGGGGATTGTATCTCAGTCAATTTTAGGACACATCATCAGTAGTGTTCCTTTGAATCATGGGGTGTTTCGGCCTTTCAACACTAGACAC
Source organism: Neoarius graeffei (assembly GCF_027579695.1). Lineage (NCBI taxonomy): Eukaryota > Metazoa > Chordata > Actinopteri > Siluriformes > Ariidae > Neoarius > Neoarius graeffei. Next base: position 61,050,836 of record NC_083590.1, read on the forward strand.
CCTCATCAAAGGTGGCCAGCCACAGGGTGATCAAACCCGAGCTTGTGTCCCATGCCCAATCACAAGTCCAGGATTTGGGGATGGGTTAGGGTTATGATTTGGGGTTAGGGTTAGGATTAGAATTTAGAATTGGGGTTATGGTTAGAATTAAGGTTAGGAGTCAGCTTGTACCTCTTGGGGTTGAGGTTAGAATTAGGGTTAGGGTTAGAGTTCATATATTTGGGTTTTGTTTAGTCTAGATGTAGACTTTTGGAAAACAAACGCTGATGGCCAATATTCTGTTTTTAAAGAAATAATAACATTTAAATGCAATTACATGGTTTGGCCACAAGATGGCAGTGAGCCCTTTTCAGTCTAAAAACAGACTTTTATCGCTTACCCCTTGCTGCTCCCCCAATCTGCAAACAGCACTCAGAACCAAAAAGTCATTATGTGTCAGACCGACCTCCAAAAGCTGCAGAACCACATCCTCGAAACAAAGAAAAGACAGTTATTCAGTGGCTGTCCTGTTTTTCAGCCTTAAGCTAGAAATGGCTTGTTTACCCTTGACTTCATGGCTTGTTTTGCCTTGGCTTCTGTGTAGCTTTTTTCCTTTTACTCAGTCTTGTGGCTAGTTTTGCCTTGACTTCTTTTACCTTTGACTCTGTGGCTTATTTTGCCTTGACTTCTTTTTCCTTTTGACTCTGTGGCTTGTCTTGCCTTGACTTCTTTTTCCTTTGACTCTGTGGCTTATTTTGCCTTGACTTCTTTTTCCTTTTGACTCTGTGGCTTGTCTTGCCTTGACTTCTTTTTCCTTTGACTCTGTGGCTTATTTTGCCTTGACTTCTTTTTCCTTTTGACTCTGTGGCTTGTCCTGCCTTGACTTCTTTTTCCTTTCACTCAGTCTTTGTGGCTTGTTTACCCTTGACTCTGTGGCTTGTCTTTGCCTTGACTTACTGTGTGGCTTGCTTTCCCTTGACCATGTAGCTCCTGAAATCTGCTGGAGGCCGCTGACATTTTTGCTTCTCCCTAGTATAGTCTCCACTGTGCAACCTTGTGGCTTGTTGTGGCTTGTTTTCCTTAGGGAGGCCCCTCCCCTTTACTGGGTAGCTTCCTCGTTGGGGAATGACTAAGCAATTATTTTCCCTTAACTTAGTGGCTTGTTTTGCCTTGACAGGATATTTCCCTTAGACATTTATGGTTTTAAACCCCAATTAGGACTTTCCCATATTAGGACTCTCTTATGAATATAAACCCAAATTAGGACTTTCTTATGAGTAGGTAATAACCATTTTCTCCTTATTTTTATTTCCCAGGAACATTTATGTTTTTAATTTTCTTTCACCCTTTAAGCATACCAGTGACTTTCTCGGCCAATTTCTTGTTTTCCCTTTACTTTGTGGCTTATTTTGCCTTAACTAGCACATGCCCATCAGGAGGAACACTAGAGGATACACGCTGGCACCGCACAACGTCCAGACAGGACCCGGGAGGCACTGGCTGGTTAGGTTTACCACAAAGATCCACGTCCTGGCCTAGGCCAAGGCCGTGTTGTGCACTGTCCTTCCCAAGCCCCATCCCCGACGCCCCACAGATGCCAAGCAAGCACCCCAACGTGTATTTGGACTATCCTTCCATTCTCCTTTGATGTTAAACGTGGCGTGGGGATTGTATCTCAGTCAATTTTAGGACACATCATCAGTAGTGTTCCTTTGAATCATGGGGTGTTTCGGCCTTTCAACACTAGACACCCTCATCAAAGGTGGCCAGCCACAGGGTGATCAAACCCGAGCTTGTGTCCCATGCCCAATCACAAGTCCAGGATTTGGGGATGGGTTAGGGTTATGATTTGGGGTTAGGGTTAGGATTAGAATTTAGAATTGGGGTTATGGTTAGAATTAAGGTTAGGAGTCAGCTTGTACCTCTTGGGGTTGAGGTTAGAATTAGGGTTAGAGTTCATATATTTGGGTTTTGTTTAGTCTAGATGTAGACTTTTGGAAAACAAACGCTGATGGCCAATATTCTGTTTTTAAAGAAATAATAACATTTAAATGCAATTACATGGTTTGGCCACAAGATGGCAGTGAGCCCTTTTCAGTCTAAAAACAGACTTTTATCGCTTACCCCTTGCTGCTCCCCCAATCTGCAAACAGCACTCAGAACCAAAAAGTCATTATGTGTCAGACCGACCTCCAAAAGCTGCAGAACCACATCCTCGAAACAAAGAAAAGACAGTTATTCAGTGGCTGTCCTGTTTTTCAGCCTTAAGCTAGAAATGGCTTGTTTACCCTTGACTTCATGGCTTGTTTTGCCTTGGCTTCTGTGTAGCTTTTTTCCTTTTACTCAGTCTTGTGGCTAGTTTTGCCTTGACTTCTTTTACCTTTGACTCTGTGGCTTATTTTGCCTTGACTTCTTTTTCCTTTTGACTCTGTGGCTTGTCTTGCCTTGACTTCTTTTTCCTTTGACTCTGTGGCTTATTTTGCCTTGACTTCTTTTTCCTTTTGACTCTGTGGCTTGTCTTGCCTTGACTTCTTTTTCCTTTGACTCTGTGGCTTATTTTGCCTTGACTTCTTTTTCCTTTTGACTCTGTGGCTTGTCCTGCCTTGACTTCTTTTTCCTTTCACTCAGTCTTTGTGGCTTGTTTACCCTTGACTCTGTGGCTTGTCTTTGCCTTGACTTACTGTGTGGCTTGCTTTCCCTTGACCATGTAGCTCCTGAAATCTGCTGGAGGCCGCTGACATTTTTGCTTCTCCCTAGTATAGTCTCCACTGTGCAACCTTGTGGCTTGTTGTGGCTTGTTTTCCTTAGGGAGGCCCCTCCCCTTTACTGGGTAGCTTCCTCGTTGGGGAATGACTAAGCAATTATTTTCCCTTAACTTAGTGGCTTGTTTTGCCTTGACAGGATATTTCCCTTAGACATTTATGGTTTTAAACCCCAATTAGGACTTTCCCATATTAGGACTCTCTTATGAATATAAACCCAAATTAGGACTTTCTTATGAGTAGGTAATAACCATTTTCTCCTTATTTTTATTTCCCAGGAACATTTATGTTTTTAATTTTCTTTCACCCTTTAAGCATACCAGTGACTTTCTCGGCCAATTTCTTGTTTTCCCTTTACTTTGTGGCTTATTTTGCCTTAACTAGCACATGCCCATCAGGAGGAACACTAGAGGATACGCGCTGGCACCGCACAACGTCCAGACAGGACCCGGGAGGCACTGGCTGGTTAGGTTTACCACAAAGATCCACGTCCTGGCCTAGGCCAAGGCCGTGTTGTGCACTGTCCTTCCCAAGCCCCATCCCCGACGCCCCACAGATGCCAAGCAAGCACCCCAACGTGTATTTGGACTATCCTTCCATTCTCCTTTGATGTTAAACGTGGCGTGGGGATTGTATCTCAGTCAATTTTAGGACACATCATCAGTAGTGTTCCTTTGAATCATGGGGTGTTTCGGCCTTTCAACACTAGACACCCTCATCAAAGGTGGCCAGCCACAGGGTGATCAAACCCGAGCTTGTGTCCCATGCCCAATCACAAGTCCAGGATTTGGGGATGGGTTAGGGTTATGATTTGGGGTTAGGGTTAGGATTAGAATTTAGAATTGGGGTTATGGTTAGAATTAAGGTTAGGAGTCAGCTTGTACCTCTTGGGGTTGAGGTTAGAATTAGGGTTAGGGTTAGAGTTCATATATTTGGGTTTTGTTTAGTCTAGATGTAGACTTTTGGAAAACAAACGCTGATGGCCAATATTCTGTTTTTAAAGAAATAATAACATTTAAATGCAATTACATGGTTTGGCCACAAGATGGCAGTGAGCCCTTTTCAGTCTAAAAACAGACTTTTATCGCTTACCCCTTGCTGCTCCCCCAATCTGCAAACAGCACTCAGAACCAAAAAGTCATTATGTGTCAGACCGACCTCCAAAAGCTGCAGAACCACATCCTCGAAACAAAGAAAAGACAGTTATTCAGTGGCTGTCCTGTTTTTCAGCCTTAAGCTAGAAATGGCTTGTTTACCCTTGACTTCATGGCTTGTTTTGCCTTGGCTTCTGTGTAGCTTTTTTCCTTTTACTCAGTCTTGTGGCTAGTTTTGCCTTGACTTCTTTTACCTTTGACTCTGTGGCTTATTTTGCCTTGACTTCTTTTTCCTTTTGACTCTGTGGCTTGTCTTGCCTTGACTTCTTTTTCCTTTGACTCTGTGGCTTATTTTGCCTTGACTTCTTTTTCCTTTTGACTCTGTGGCTTGTCTTGCCTTGACTTCTTTTTCCTTTGACTCTGTGGCTTATTTTGCCTTGACTTCTTTTTCCTTTTGACTCTGTGGCTTGTCCTGCCTTGACTTCTTTTTCCTTTCACTCAGTCTTTGTGGCTTGTTTACCCTTGACTCTGTGGCTTGTCTTTGCCTTGACTTACTGTGTGGCTTGCTTTCCCTTGACCATGTAGCTCCTGAAATCTGCTGGAGGCCGCTGACATTTTTGCTTCTCCCTAGTATAGTCTCCACTGTGCAACCTTGTGGCTTGTTGTGGCTTGTTTTCCTTAGGGAGGCCCCTCCCCTTTACTGGGTAGCTTCCTCGTTGGGGAATGACTAAGCAATTATTTTCCCTTAACTTAGTGGCTTGTTTTGCCTTGACAGGATATTTCCCTTAGACATTTATGGTTTTAAACCCCAATTAGGACTTTCCCATATTAGGACTCTCTTATGAATATAAACCCAAATTAGGACTTTCTTATGAGTAGGTAATAACCATTTTCTCCTTATTTTTATTTCCCAGGAACATTTATGTTTTTAATTTTCTTTCACCCTTTAAGCATACCAGTGACTTTCTCGGCCAATTTCTTGTTTTCCCTTTACTTTGTGGCTTATTTTGCCTTAACTAGCACATGCCCATCAGGAGGAACACTAGAGGATACACGCTGGCACCGCACAACGTCCAGACAGGACCCGGGAGGCACTGGCTGGTTAGGTTTACCACAAAGATCCACGTCCTGGCCTAGGCCAAGGCCGTGTTGTGCACTGTCCTTCCCAAGCCCCATCCCCGACGCCCCACAGATGCCAAGCAAGCACCCCAACGTGTATTTGGACTATCCTTCCATTCTCCTTTGATGTTAAACGTGGCGTGGGGATTGTATCTCAGTCAATTTTAGGACACATCATCAGTAGTGTTCCTTTGAATCATGGGGTGTTTCGGCCTTTCAACACTAGACACCCTCATCAAAGGTGGCCAGCCACAGGGTGATCAAACCCGAGCTTGTGTCCCATGCCCAATCACAAGTCCAGGATTTGGGGATGGGTTAGGGTTATGATTTGGGGTTAGGGTTAGGATTAGAATTTAGAATTGGGGTTATGGTTAGAATTAAGGTTAGGAGTCAGCTTGTACCTCTTGGGGTTGAGGTTAGAATTAGGGTTAGGGTTAGAGTTCATATATTTGGGTTTTGTTTAGTCTAGATGTAGACTTTTGGAAAACAAACGCTGATGGCCAATATTCTGTTTTTAAAGAAATAATAACATTTAAATGCAATTACATGGTTTGGCCACAAGATGGCAGTGAGCCCTTTTCAGTCTAAAAACAGACTTTTATCGCTTACCCCTTGCTGCTCCCCCAATCTGCAAACAGCACTCAGAACCAAAAAGTCATTATGTGTCAGACCGACCTCCAAAAGCTGCAGAACCACATCCTTGAAACAAAGAAAAGACAGTTATTCAGTGGCTGTCCTGTTTTTCAGCCTTAAGCTAGAAATGGCTTGTTTACCCTTGACTTCATGGCTTGTTTTGCCTTGGCTTCTGTGTAGCTTTTTTCCTTTTACTCAGTCTTGTGGCTAGTTTTGCCTTGACTTCTTTTACCTTTGACTCTGTGGCTTATTTTGCCTTGACTTCTTTTTCCTTTTGACTCTGTGGCTTGTCTTGCCTTGACTTCTTTTTCCTTTGACTCTGTGGCTTATTTTGCCTTGACTTCTTTTTCCTTTTGACTCTGTGGCTTGTCTTGCCTTGACTTCTTTTTCCTTTGACTCTGTGGCTTATTTTGCCTTGACTTCTTTTTCCTTTTGACTCTGTGGCTTGTCCTGCCTTGACTTCTTTTTCCTTTCACTCAGTCTTTGTGGCTTGTTTACCCTTGACTCTGTGGCTTGTCTTTGCCTTGACTTACTGTGTGGCTTGCTTTCCCTTGACCATGTAGCTCCTGAAATCTGCTGGAGGCCGCTGACATTTTTGCTTCTCCCTAGTATAGTCTCCACTGTGCAACCTTGTGGCTTGTTGTGGCTTGTTTTCCTTAGGGAGGCCCCTCCCCTTTACTGGGTAGCTTCCTCGTTGGGGAATGACTAAGCAATTATTTTCCCTTAACTTAGTGGCTTGTTTTGCCTTGACAGGATATTTCCCTTAGACATTTATGGTTTTAAACCCCAATTAGGACTTTCCCATATTAGGACTCTCTTATGAATATAAACCCAAATTAGGACTTTCTTATGAGTAGGTAATAACCATTTTCTCCTTATTTTTATTTCCCAGGAACATTTATGTTTTTAATTTTCTTTCACCCTTTAAGCATACCAGTGACTTTCTCGGCCAATTTCTTGTTTTCCCTTTACTTTGTGGCTTATTTTGCCTTAACTAGCACATGCCCATCAGGAGGAACACTAGAGGATACACGCTGGCACCGCACAACGTCCAGACAGGACCCGGGAGGCACTGGCTGGTTAGGTTTACCACAAAGATCCACGTCCTGGCCTAGGCCAAGGCCGTGTTGTGCACTGTCCTTCCCAAGCCCCATCCCCGACGCCCCACAGATGCCAAGCAAGCACCCCAACGTGTATTTGGACTATCCTTCCATTCTCCTTTGATGTTAAACGTGGCGTGGGGATTGTATCTCAGTCAATTTTAGGACACATCATCAGTAGTGTTCCTTTGAATCATGGGGTGTTTCGGCCTTTCAACACTAGACACCCTCATCAAAGGTGGCCAGCCACAGGGTGATCAAACCCGAGCTTGTGTCCCATGCCCAATCACAAGTCCAGGATTTGGGGATGGGTTAGGGTTATGATTTGGGGTTAGGGTTAGGATTAGAATTTAGAATTGGGGTTATGGTTAGAATTAAGGTTAGGAGTCAGCTTGTACCTCTTGGGGTTGAGGTTAGAATTAGGGTTAGGGTTAGAGTTCATATATTTGGGTTTTGTTTAGTCTAGATGTAGACTTTTGGAAAACAAACGCTGATGGCCAATATTCTGTTTTTAAAGAAATAATAACATTTAAATGCAATTACATGGTTTGGCCACAAGATGGCAGTGAGCCCTTTTCAGTCTAAAAACAGACTTTTATCGCTTACCCCTTGCTGCTCCCCCAATCTGCAAACAGCACTCAGAACCAAAAAGTCATTATGTGTCAGACCGACCTCCAAAAGCTGCAGAACCACATCCTCGAAACAAAGAAAAGACAGTTATTCAGTGGCTGTCCTGTTTTTCAGCCTTAAGCTAGAAATGGCTTGTTTACCCTTGACTTCATGGCTTGTTTTGCCTTGGCTTCTGTGTAGCTTTTTTCCTTTTACTCAGTCTTGTGGCTAGTTTTGCCTTGACTTCTTTTACCTTTGACTCTGTGGCTTATTTTGCCTTGACTTCTTTTTCCTTTTGACTCTGTGGCTTGTCTTGCCTTGACTTCTTTTTCCTTTGACTCTGTGGCTTATTTTGCCTTGACTTCTTTTTCCTTTTGACTCTGTGGCTTGTCTTGCCTTGACTTCTTTTTCCTTTGACTCTGTGGCTTATTTTGCCTTGACTTCTTTTTCCTTTTGACTCTGTGGCTTGTCCTGCCTTGACTTCTTTTTCCTTTCACTCAGTCTTTGTGGCTTGTTTACCCTTGACTCTGTGGCTTGTCTTTGCCTTGACTTACTGTGTGGCTTGCTTTCCCTTGACCATGTAGCTCCTGAAATCTGCTGGAGGCCGCTGACATTTTTGCTTCTCCCTAGTATAGTCTCCACTGTGCAACCTTGTGGCTTGTTGTGGCTTGTTTTCCTTAGGGAGGCCCCTCCCCTTTACTGGGTAGCTTCCTCGTTGGGGAATGACTAAGCAATTATTTTCCCTTAACTTAGTGGCTTGTTTTGCCTTGACAGGATATTTCCCTTAGACATTTATGGTTTTAAACCCCAATTAGGACTTTCCCATATTAGGACTCTCTTATGAATATAAACCCAAATTAGGACTTTCTTATGAGTAGGTAATAACCATTTTCTCCTTATTTTTATTTCCCAGGAACATTTATGTTTTTAATTTTCTTTCACCCTTTAAGCATACCAGTGACTTTCTCGGCCAATTTCTTGTTTTCCCTTTACTTTGTGGCTTATTTTGCCTTAACTAGCACATGCCCATCAGGAGGAACACTAGAGGATACACGCTGGCACCGCACAACGTCCAGACAGGACCCGGGAGGCACTGGCTGGTTAGGTTTACCACAAAGATCCACGTCCTGGCCTAGGCCAAGGCCGTGTTGTGCACTGTCCTTCCCAAGCCCCATCCCCGACGCCCCACAGATGCCAAGCAAGCACCCCAACGTGTATTTGGACTATCCTTCCATTCTCCTTTGATGTTAAACGTGGCGTGGGGATTGTATCTCAGTCAATTTTAGGACACATCATCAGTAGTGTTCCTTTGAATCATGGGGTGTTTCGGCCTTTCAACACTAGACACCCTCATCAAAGGTGGCCAGCCACAGGGTGATCAAACCCGAGCTTGTGTCCCATGCCCAATCACAAGTCCAGGATTTGGGGATGGGTTAGGGTTATGATTTGGGGTTAGGGTTAGGATTAGAATTTAGAATTGGGGTTATGGTTAGAATTAAGGTTAGGAGTCAGCTTGTACCTCTTGGGGTTGAGGTTAGAATTAGGGTTAGGGTTAGAGTTCATATATTTGGGTTTTGTTTAGTCTAGATGTAGACTTTTGGAAAACAAACGCTGATGGCCAATATTCTGTTTTTAAAGAAATAATAACATTTAAATGCAATTACATGGTTTGGCCACAAGATGGCAGTGAGCCCTTTTCAGTCTAAAAACAGACTTTTATCGCTTACCCCTTGCTGCTCCCCCAATCTGCAAACAGCACTCAGAACCAAAAAGTCATTATGTGTCAGACCGACCTCCAAAAGCTGCAGAACCACATCCTCGAAACAAAGAAAAGACAGTTATTCAGTGGCTGTCCTGTTTTTCAGCCTTAAGCTAGAAATGGCTTGTTTACCCTTGACTTCATGGCTTGTTTTGCCTTGGCTTCTGTGTAGCTTTTTTCCTTTTACTCAGTCTTGTGGCTAGTTTTGCCTTGACTTCTTTTACCTTTGACTCTGTGGCTTATTTTGCCTTGACTTCTTTTTCCTTTTGACTCTGTGGCTTGTCTTGCCTTGACTTCTTTTTCCTTTGACTCTGTGGCTTATTTTGCCTTGACTTCTTTTTCCTTTTGACTCTGTGGCTTGTCTTGCCTTGACTTCTTTTTCCTTTGACTCTGTGGCTTATTTTGCCTTGACTTCTTTTTCCTTTTGACTCTGTGGCTTGTCCTGCCTTGACTTCTTTTTCCTTTCACTCAGTCTTTGTGGCTTGTTTACCCTTGACTCTGTGGCTTGTCTTTGCCTTGACTTACTGTGTGGCTTGCTTTCCCTTGACCATGTAGCTCCTGAAATCTGCTGGAGGCCGCTGACATTTTTGCTTCTCCCTAGTATAGTCTCCACTGTGCAACCTTGTGGCTTGTTGTGGCTTGTTTTCCTTAGGGAGGCCCCTCCCCTTTACTGGGTAGCTTCCTCGTTGGGGAATGACTAAGCAATTATTTTCCCTTAACTTAGTGGCTTGTTTTGCCTTGACAGGATATTTCCCTTAGACATTTATGGTTTTAAACCCCAATTAGGACTTTCCCATATTAGGACTCTCTTATGAATATAAACCCAAATTAGGACTTTCTTATGAGTAGGTAATAACCATTTTCTCCTTATTTTTATTTCCCAGGAACATTTATGTTTTTAATTTTCTTTCACCCTTTAAGCATACCAGTGACTTTCTCGGCCAATTTCTTGTTTTCCCTTTACTTTGTGGCTTATTTTGCCTTAACTAGCACATGCCCATCAGGAGGAACACTAGAGGATACACGCTGGCACCGCACAACGTCCAGACAGGACCCGGGAGGCACTGGCTGGTTAGGTTTACCACAAAGATCCACGTCCTGGCCTAGGCCAAGGCCGTGTTGTGCACTGTCCTTCCCAAGCCCCATCCCCGACGCCCCACAGATGCCAAGCAAGCACCCCAACGTGTATTTGGACTATCCTTCCATTCTCCTTTGATGTTAAACGTGGCGTGGGGATTGTATCTCAGTCAATTTTAGGACACATCATCAGTAGTGTTCCTTTGAATCATGGGGTGTTTCGGCCTTTCAACACTAGACACCCTCATCAAAGGTGGCCAGCCACAGGGTGATCAAACCCGAGCTTGTGTCCCATGCCCAATCACAAGTCCAGGATTTGGGGATGGGTTAGGGTTATGATTTGGGGTTAGGGTTAGGATTAGAATTTAGAATTGGGGTTATGGTTAGAATTAAGGTTAGGAGTCAGCTTGTACCTCTTGGGGTTGAGGTTAGAATTAGGGTTAGGGTTAGAGTTCATATATTTGGGTTTTGTTTAGTCTAGATGTAGACTTTTGGAAAACAAACGCTGATGGCCAATATTCTGTTTTTAAAGAAATAATAACATTTAAATGCAATTACATGGTTTGGCCACAAGATGGCAGTGAGCCCTTTTCAGTCTAAAAACAGACTTTTATCGCTTACCCCTTGCTGCTCCCCCAATCTGCAAACAGCACTCAGAACCAAAAAGTCATTATGTGTCAGACCGACCTCCAAAAGCTGCAGAACCACATCCTCGAAACAAAGAAAAGACAGTTATTCAGTGGCTGTCCTGTTTTTCAGCCTTAAGCTAGAAATGGCTTGTTTACCCTTGACTTCATGGCTTGTTTTGCCTTGGCTTCTGTGTAGCTTTTTTCCTTTTACTCAGTCTTGTGGCTAGTTTTGCCTTGACTTCTTTTACCTTTGACTCTGTGGCTTATTTTGCCTTGACTTCTTTTTCCTTTTGACTCTGTGGCTTGTCTTGCCTTGACTTCTTTTTCCTTTGACTCTGTGGCTTATTTTGCCTTGACTTCTTTTTCCTTTTGACTCTGTGGCTTGTCTTGCCTTGACTTCTTTTTCCTTTGACTCTGTGGCTTATTTTGCCTTGACTTCTTTTTCCTTTTGACTCTGTGGCTTGTCCTGCCTTGACTTCTTTTTCCTTTCACTCAGTCTTTGTGGCTTGTTTACCCTTGACTCTGTGGCTTGTCTTTGCCTTGACTTACTGTGTGGCTTGCTTTCCCTTGACCATGTAGCTCCTGAAATCTGCTGGAGGCCGCTGACATTTTTGCTTCTCCCTAGTATAGTCTCCACTGTGCAACCTTGTGGCTTGTTGTGGCTTGTTTTCCTTAGGGAGGCCCCTCCCCTTTACTGGGTAGCTTCCTCGTTGGGGAATGACTAAGCAATTATTTTCCCTTAACTTAGTGGCTTGTTTTGCCTTGACAGGATATTTCCCTTAGACATTTATGGTTTTAAACCCCAATTAGGACTTTCCCATATTAGGACTCTCTTATGAATATAAACCCAAATTAGGACTTTCTTATGAGTAGGTAATAACCATTTTCTCCTTATTTTTATTTCCCAGGAACATTTATGTTTTTAATTTTCTTTCACCCTTTAAGCATACCAGTGACTTTCTCGGCCAATTTCTTGTTTTCCCTTTACTTTGTGGCTTATTTTGCCTTAACTAGCACATGCCCATCAGGAGGAACACTAGAGGATACACGCTGGCACCGCACAACGTCCAGACAGGACCCGGGAGGCACTGGCTGGTTAGGTTTACCACAAAGATCCACGTCCTGGCCTAGGCCAAGGCCGTGTTGTGCACTGTCCTTCCCAAGCCCCATCCCCGACGCCCCACAGATGCCAAGCAAGCACCCCAACGTGTATTTGGACTATCCTTCCATTCTCCTTTGATGTTAAACGTGGCGTGGGGATTGTATCTCAGTCAATTTTAGGACACATCATCAGTAGTGTTCCTTTGAATCATGGGGTGTTTCGGCCTTTCAACACTAGACACCCTCATCAAAGGTGGCCAGCCACAGGGTGATCAAACCCGAGCTTGTGTCCCATGCCCAATCACAAGTCCAGGATTTGGGGATGGGTTAGGGTTATGATTTGGGGTTAGGGTTAGGATTAGAATTTAGAATTGGGGTTATGGTTAGAATTAAGGTTAGGAGTCAGCTTGTACCTCTTGGGGTTGAGGTTAGAATTAGGGTTAGGGTTAGAGTTCATATATTTGGGTTTTGTTTAGTCTAGATGTAGACTTTTGGAAAACAAACGCTGATGGCCAATATTCTGTTTTTAAAGAAATAATAACATTTAAATGCAATTACATGGTTTGGCCACAAGATGGCAGTGAGCCCTTTTCAGTCTAAAAACAGACTTTTATCGCTTACCCCTTGCTGCTCCCCCAATCTGCAAACAGCACTCAGAACCAAAAAGTCATTATGTGTCAGACCGACCTCCAAAAGCTGCAGAACCACATCCTCGAAACAAAGAAAAGACAGTTATTCAGTGGCTGTCCTGTTTTTCAGCCTTAAGCTAGAAATGGCTTGTTTACCCTTGACTTCATGGCTTGTTTTGCCTTGGCTTCTGTGTAGCTTTTTTCCTTTTACTCAGTCTTGTGGCTAGTTTTGCCTTGACTTCTTTTACCTTTGACTCTGTGGCTTATTTTGCCTTGACTTCTTTTTCCTTTTGACTCTGTGGCTTGTCTTGCCTTGACTTCTTTTTCCTTTGACTCTGTGGCTTATTTTGCCTTGACTTCTTTTTCCTTTTGACTCTGTGGCTTGTCTTGCCTTGACTTCTTTTTCCTTTGACTCTGTGGCTTATTTTGCCTTGACTTCTTTTTCCTTTTGACTCTGTGGCTTGTCCTGCCTTGACTTCTTTTTCCTTTCACTCAGTCTTTGTGGCTTGTTTACCCTTGACTCTGTGGCTTGTCTTTGCCTTGACTTACTGTGTGGCTTGCTTTCCCTTGACCATGTAGCTCCTGAAATCTGCTGGAGGCCGCTGACATTTTTGCTTCTCCCTAGTATAGTCTCCACTGTGCAACCTTGTGGCTTGTTGTGGCTTGTTTTCCTTAGGGAGGCCCCTCCCCTTTACTGGGTAGCTTCCTCGTTGGGGAATGACTAAGCAATTATTTTCCCTTAACTTAGTGGCTTGTTTTGCCTTGACAGGATATTTCCCTTAGACATTTATGGTTTTAAACCCCAATTAGGACTTTCCCATATTAGGACTCTCTTATGAATATAAACCCAAATTAGGACTTTCTTATGAGTAGGTAATAACCATTTTCTCCTTATTTTTATTTCCCAGGAACATTTATGTTTTTAATTTTCTTTCACCCTTTAAGCATACCAGTGACTTTCTCGGCCAATTTCTTGTTTTCCCTTTACTTTGTGGCTTATTTTGCCTTAACTAGCACATGCCCATCAGGAGGAACACTAGAGGATACACGCTGGCACCGCACAACGTCCAGACAGGACCCGGGAGGCACTGGCTGGTTAGGTTTACCACAAAGATCCACGTCCTGGCCTAGGCCAAGGCCGTGTTGTGCACTGTCCTTCCCAAGCCCCATCCCCGACGCCCCACAGATGCCAAGCAAGCACCCCAACGTGTATTTGGACTATCCTTCCATTCTCCTTTGATGTTAAACGTGGCGTGGGGATTGTATCTCAGTCAATTTTAGGACACATCATCAGTAGTGTTCCTTTGAATCATGGGGTGTTTTGGCCTTTCAACACTAGACACCCTCATCAAAGGTGGCCAGCCACAGGGTGATCAAACCCGAGCTTGTGTCCCATGCCCAATCACAAGTCCAGGATTTGGGGATGGGTTAGGGTTATGATTTGGGGTTAGGGTTAGGATTAGAATTTAGAATTGGGGTTATGGTTAGAATTAAGGTTAGGAGTCAGCTTGTACCTCTTGGGGTTGAGGTTAGAATTAGGGTTAGGGTTAGAGTTCATATATTTGGGTTTTGTTTAGTCTAGATGTAGACTTTTGGAAAACAAACGCTGATGGCCAATATTCTGTTTTTAAAGAAATAATAACATTTAAATGCAATTACATGGTTTGGCCACAAGATGGCAGTGAGCCCTTTTCAGTCTAAAAACAGACTTTTATCGCTTACCCCTTGCTGCTCCCCCAATCTGCAAACAGCACTCAGAACCAAAAAGTCATTATGTGTCAGACCGACCTCCAAAAGCTGCAGAACCACATCCTCGAAACAAAGAAAAGACAGTTATTCAGTGGCTGTCCTGTTTTTCAGCCTTAAGCTAGAAATGGCTTGTTTACCCTTGACTTCATGGCTTGTTTTGCCTTGGCTTCTGTGTAGCTTTTTTCCTTTTACTCAGTCTTGTGGCTAGTTTTGCCTTGACTTCTTTTACCTTTGACTCTGTGGCTTATTTTGCCTTGACTTCTTTTTCCTTTTGACTCTGTGGCTTGTCTTGCCTTGACTTCTTTTTCCTTTGACTCTGTGGCTTATTTTGCCTTGACTTCTTTTTCCTTTTGACTCTGTGGCTTGTCTTGCCTTGACTTCTTTTTCCTTTGACTCTGTGGCTTATTTTGCCTTGACTTCTTTTTCCTTTTGACTCTGTGGCTTGTCCTGCCTTGACTTCTTTTTCCTTTCACTCAGTCTTTGTGGCTTGTTTACCCTTGACTCTGTGGCTTGTCTTTGCCTTGACTTACTGTGTGGCTTGCTTTCCCTTGACCATGTAGCTCCTGAAATCTGCTGGAGGCCGCTGACATTTTTGCTTCTCCCTAGTATAGTCTCCACTGTGCAACCTTGTGGCTTGTTGTGGCTTGTTTTCCTTAGGGAGGCCCCTCCCCTTTACTGGGTAGCTTCCTCGTTGGGGAATGACTAAGCAATTATTTTCCCTTAACTTAGTGGCTTGTTTTGCCTTGACAGGATATTTCCCTTAGACATTTATGGTTTTAAACCCCAATTAGGACTTTCCCATATTAGGACTCTCTTATGAATATAAACCCAAATTAGGACTTTCTTATGAGTAGGTAATAACCATTTTCTCCTTATTTTTATTTCCCAGGAACATTTATGTTTTTAATTTTCTTTCACCCTTTAAGCATACCAGTGACTTTCTCGGCCAATTTCTTGTTTTCCCTTTACTTTGTGGCTTATTTTGCCTTAACTAGCACATGCCCATCAGGAGGAACACTAGAGGATACACGCTGGCACCGCACAACGTCCAGACAGGACCCGGGAGGCACTGGCTGGTTAGGTTTACCACAAAGATCCACGTCCTGGCCTAGGCCAAGGCCGTGTTGTGCACTGTCCTTCCCAAGCCCCATCCCCGACGCCCCACAGATGCCAAGCAAGCACCCCAACGTGTATTTGGACTATCCTTCCATTCTCCTTTGATGTTAAACGTGGCGTGGGGATTGTATCTCAGTCAATTTTAGGACACATCATCAGTAGTGTTCCTTTGAATCATGGGGTGTTTCGGCCTTTCAACACTAGACACCCTCATCAAAGGTGGCCAGCCACAGGGTGATCAAACCCGAGCTTGTGTCCCATGCCCAATCACAAGTCCAGGATTTGGGGATGGGTTAGGGTTATGATTTGGGGTTAGGGTTAGGATTAGAATTTAGAATTGGGGTTATGGTTAGAATTAAGGTTAGGAGTCAGCTTGTACCTCTTGGGGTTGAGGTTAGAATTAGGGTTAGGGTTAGAGTTCATATATTTGGGTTTTGTTTAGTCTAGATGTAGACTTTTGGAAAACAAACGCTGATGGCCAATATTCTGTTTTTAAAGAAATAATAACATTTAAATGCAATTACATGGTTTGGCCACAAGATGGCAGTGAGCCCTTTTCAGTCTAAAAACAGACTTTTATCGCTTACCCCTTGCTGCTCCCCCAATCTGCAAACAGCACTCAGAACCAAAAAGTCATTATGTGTCAGACCGACCTCCAAAAGCTGCAGAACCACATCCTCGAAACAAAGAAAAGACAGTTATTCAGTGGCTGTCCTGTTTTTCAGCCTTAAGCTAGAAATGGCTTGTTTACCCTTGACTTCATGGCTTGTTTTGCCTTGGCTTCTGTGTAGCTTTTTTCCTTTTACTCAGTCTTGTGGCTAGTTTTGCCTTGACTTCTTTTACCTTTGACTCTGTGGCTTATTTTGCCTTGACTTCTTTTTCCTTTTGACTCTGTGGCTTGTCTTGCCTTGACTTCTTTTTCCTTTGACTCTGTGGCTTATTTTGCCTTGACTTCTTTTTCCTTTTGACTCTGTGGCTTGTCTTGCCTTGACTTCTTTTTCCTTTGACTCTGTGGCTTATTTTGCCTTGACTTCTTTTTCCTTTTGACTCTGTGGCTTGTCCTGCCTTGACTTCTTTTTCCTTTCACTCAGTCTTTGTGGCTTGTTTACCCTTGACTCTGTGGCTTGTCTTTGCCTTGACTTACTGTGTGGCTTGCTTTCCCTTGACCATGTAGCTCCTGAAATCTGCTGGAGGCCGCTGACATTTTTGCTTCTCCCTAGTATAGTCTCCACTGTGCAACCTTGTGGCTTGTTGTGGCTTGTTTTCCTTAGGGAGGCCCCTCCCCTTTACTGGGTAGCTTCCTCATTGGGGAATGACTAAGCAATTATTTTCCCTTAACTTAGTGGCTTGTTTTGCCTTGACAGGATATTTCCCTTAGACATTTATGGTTTTAAACCCCAATTAGGACTTTCCCATATTAGGACTCTCTTATGAATATAAACCCAAATTAGGACTTTCTTATGAGTAGGTAATAACCATTTTCTCCTTATTTTTATTTCCCAGGAACATTTATGTTTTTAATTTTCTTTCACCCTTTAAGCATACCAGTGACTTTCTCGGCCAATTTCTTGTTTTCCCTTTACTTTGTGGCTTATTTTGCCTTAACTAGCACATGCCCATCAGGAGGAACACTAGAGGATACACGCTGGCACCGCACAACGTCCAGACAGGACCCGGGAGGCACTGGCTGGTTAGGTTTACCACAAAGATCCACGTCCTGGCCTAGGCCAAGGCCGTGTTGTGCACTGTCCTTCCCAAGCCCCATCCCCGACGCCCCACAGATGCCAAGCAAGCACCCCAACGTGTATTTGGACTATCCTTCCATTCTCCTTTGATGTTAAACGTGGCGTGGGGATTGTATCTCAGTCAATTTTAGGACACATCATCAGTAGTGTTCCTTTGAATCATGGGGTGTTTCGGCCTTTCAACACTAGACACCCTCATCAAAGGTGGCCAGCCACAGGGTGATCAAACCCGAGCTTGTGTCCCATGCCCAATCACAAGTCCAGGATTTGGGGATGGGTTAGGGTTATGATTTGGGGTTAGGGTTAGGATTAGAATTTAGAATTGGGGTTATGGTTAGAATTAAGGTTAGGAGTCAGCTTGTACCTCTTGGGGTTGAGGTTAGAATTAGGGTTAGGGTTAGAGTTCATATATTTGGGTTTTGTTTAGTCTAGATGTAGACTTTTGGAAAACAAACGCTGATGGCCAATATTCTGTTTTTAAAGAAATAATAACATTTAAATGCAATTACATGGTTTGGCCACAAGATGGCAGTGAGCCCTTTTCAGTCTAAAAACAGACTTTTATCGCTTACCCCTTGCTGCTCCCCCAATCTGCAAACAGCACTCAGAACCAAAAAGTCATTATGTGTCAGACCGACCTCCAAAAGCTGCAGAACCACATCCTCGAAACAAAGAAAAGACAGTTATTCAGTGGCTGTCCTGTTTTTCAGCCTTAAGCTAGAAATGGCTTGTTTACCCTTGACTTCATGGCTTGTTTTGCCTTGGCTTCTGTGTAGCTTTTTTCCTTTTACTCAGTCTTGTGGCTAGTTTTGCCTTGACTTCTTTTACCTTTGACTCTGTGGCTTATTTTGCCTTGACTTCTTTTTCCTTTTGACTCTGTGGCTTGTCTTGCCTTGACTTCTTTTTCCTTTGACTCTGTGGCTTATTTTGCCTTGACTTCTTTTTCCTTTTGACTCTGTGGCTTGTCTTGCCTTGACTTCTTTTTCCTTTGACTCTGTGGCTTATTTTGCCTTGACTTCTTTTTCCTTTTGACTCTGTGGCTTGTCCTGCCTTGACTTCTTTTTCCTTTCACTCAGTCTTTGTGGCTTGTTTACCCTTGACTCTGTGGCTTGTCTTTGCCTTGACTTACTGTGTGGCTTGCTTTCCCTTGACCATGTAGCTCCTGAAATCTGCTGGAGGCCGCTGACATTTTTGCTTCTCCCTAGTATAGTCTCCACTGTGCAACCTTGTGGCTTGTTGTGGCTTGTTTTCCTTAGGGAGGCCCCTCCCCTTTACTGGGTAGCTTCCTCGTTGGGGAATGACTAAGCAATTATTTTCCCTTAACTTAGTGGCTTGTTTTGCCTTGACAGGATATTTCCCTTAGACATTTATGGTTTTAAACCCCAATTAGGACTTTCCCATATTAGGACTCTCTTATGAATATAAACCCAAATTAGGACTTTCTTATGAGTAGGTAATAACCATTTTCTCCTTATTTTTATTTCCCAGGAACATTTATGTTTTTAATTTTCTTTCACCCTTTAAGCATACCAGTGACTTTCTCGGCCAATTTCTTGTTTTCCCTTTACTTTGTGGCTTATTTTGCCTTAACTAGCACATGCCCATCAGGAGGAACACTAGAGGATACACGCTGGCACCGCACAACGTCCAGACAGGACCCGGGAGGCACTGGCTGGTTAGGTTTACCACAAAGATCCACGTCCTGGCCTAGGCCAAGGCCGTGTTGTGCACTGTCCTTCCCAAGCCCCATCCCCGACGCCCCACAGATGCCAAGCAAGCACCCCAACGTGTATTTGGACTATCCTTCCATTCTCCTTTGATGTTAAACGTGGCGTGGGGATTGTATCTCAGTCAATTTTAGGACACATCATCAGTAGTGTTCCTTTGAATCATGGGGTGTTTCGGCCTTTCAACACTAGACACCCTCATCAAAGGTGGCCAGCCACAGGGTGATCAAACCCGAGCTTGTGTCCCATGCCCAATCACAAGTCCAGGATTTGGGGATGGGTTAGGGTTATGATTTGGGGTTAGGGTTAGGATTAGAATTTAGAATTGGGGTTATGGTTAGAATTAAGGTTAGGAGTCAGCTTGTACCTCTTGGGGTTGAGGTTAGAATTAGGGTTAGGGTTAGAGTTCATATATTTGGGTTTTGTTTAGTCTAGATGTAGACTTTTGGAAAACAAACGCTGATGGCCAATATTCTGTTTTTAAAGAAATAATAACATTTAAATGCAATTACATGGTTTGGCCACAAGATGGCAGTGAGCCCTTTTCAGTCTAAAAACAGACTTTTATCGCTTACCCCTTGCTGCTCCCCCAATCTGCAAACAGCACTCAGAACCAAAAAGTCATTATGTGTCAGACCGACCTCCAAAAGCTGCAGAACCACATCCTCGAAACAAAGAAAAGACAGTTATTCAGTGGCTGTCCTGTTTTTCAGCCTTAAGCTAGAAATGGCTTGTTTACCCTTGACTTCATGGCTTGTTTTGCCTTGGCTTCTGTGTAGCTTTTTTCCTTTTACTCAGTCTTGTGGCTAGTTTTGCCTTGACTTCTTTTACCTTTGACTCTGTGGCTTATTTTGCCTTGACTTCTTTTTCCTTTTGACTCTGTGGCTTGTCTTGCCTTGACTTCTTTTTCCTTTGACTCTGTGGCTTATTTTGCCTTGACTTCTTTTTCCTTTTGACTCTGTGGCTTGTCTTGCCTTGACTTCTTTTTCCTTTGACTCTGTGGCTTATTTTGCCTTGACTTCTTTTTCCTTTTGACTCTGTGGCTTGTCCTGCCTTGACTTCTTTTTCCTTTCACTCAGTCTTTGTGGCTTGTTTACCCTTGACTCTGTGGCTTGTCTTTGCCTTGACTTACTGTGTGGCTTGCTTTCCCTTGACCATGTAGCTCCTGAAATCTGCTGGAGGCCGCTGACATTTTTGCTTCTCCCTAGTATAGTCTCCACTGTGCAACCTTGTGGCTTGTTGTGGCTTGTTTTCCTTAGGGAGGCCCCTCCCCTTTACTGGGTAGCTTCCTCATTGGGGAATGACTAAGCAATTATTTTCCCTTAACTTAGTGGCTTGTTTTGCCTTGACAGGATATTTCCCTTAGACATTTATGGTTTTAAACCCCAATTAGGACTTTCCCATATTAGGACTCTCTTATGAATATAAACCCAAATTAGGACTTTCTTATGAGTAGGTAATAACCATTTTCTCCTTATTTTTATTTCCCAGGAACATTTATGTTTTTAATTTTCTTTCACCCTTTAAGCATACCAGTGACTTTCTCGGCCAATTTCTTGTTTTCCCTTTACTTTGTGGCTTATTTTGCCTTAACTAGCACATGCCCATCAGGAGGAACACTAGAGGATACACGCTGGCACCGCACAACGTCCAGACAGGACCCGGGAGGCACTGGCTGGTTAGGTTTACCACAAAGATCCACGTCCTGGCCTAGGCCAAGGCCGTGTTGTGCACTGTCCTTCCCAAGCCCCATCCCCGACGCCCCACAGATGCCAAGCAAGCACCCCAACGTGTATTTGGACTATCCTTCCATTCTCCTTTGATGTTAAACGTGGCGTGGGGATTGTATCTCAGTCAATTTTAGGACACATCATCAGTAGTGTTCCTTTGAATCATGGGGTGTTTCGGCCTTTCAACACTAGACACCCTCATCAAAGGTGGCCAGCCACAGGGTGATCAAACCCGAGCTTGTGTCCCATGCCCAATCACAAGTCCAGGATTTGGGGATGGGTTAGGGTTATGATTTGGGGTTAGGGTTAGGATTAGAATTTAGAATTGGGGTTATGGTTAGAATTAAGGTTAGGAGTCAGCTTGTACCTCTTGGGGTTGAGGTTAGAATTAGGGTTAGGGTTAGAGTTCATATATTTGGGTTTTGTTTAGTCTAGATGTAGACTTTTGGAAAACAAACGCTGATGGCCAATATTCTGTTTTTAAAGAAATAATAACATTTAAATGCAATTACATGGTTTGGCCACAAGATGGCAGTGAGCCCTTTTCAGTCTAAAAACAGACTTTTATCGCTTACCCCTTGCTGCTCCCCCAATCTGCAAACAGCACTCAGAACCAAAAAGTCATTATGTGTCAGACCGACCTCCAAAAGCTGCAGAACCACATCCTCGAAACAAAGAAAAGACAGTTATTCAGTGGCTGTCCTGTTTTTCAGCCTTAAGCTAGAAATGGCTTGTTTACCCTTGACTTCATGGCTTGTTTTGCCTTGGCTTCTGTGTAGCTTTTTTCCTTTTACTCAGTCTTGTGGCTAGTTTTGCCTTGACTTCTTTTACCTTTGACTCTGTGGCTTATTTTGCCTTGACTTCTTTTTCCTTTTGACTCTGTGGCTTGTCTTGCCTTGACTTCTTTTTCCTTTGACTCTGTGGCTTATTTTGCCTTGACTTCTTTTTCCTTTTGACTCTGTGGCTTGTCTTGCCTTGACTTCTTTTTCCTTTGACTCTGTGGCTTATTTTGCCTTGACTTCTTTTTCCTTTTGACTCTGTGGCTTGTCCTGCCTTGACTTCTTTTTCCTTTCACTCAGTCTTTGTGGCTTGTTTACCCTTGACTCTGTGGCTTGTCTTTGCCTTGACTTACTGTGTGGCTTGCTTTCCCTTGACCATGTAGCTCCTGAAATCTGCTGGAGGCCGCTGACATTTTTGCTTCTCCCTAGTATAGTCTCCACTGTGCAACCTTGTGGCTTGTTGTGGCTTGTTTTCCTTAGGGAGGCCCCTCCCCTTTACTGGGTAGCTTCCTCGTTGGGGAATGACTAAGCAATTATTTTCCCTTAACTTAGTGGCTTGTTTTGCCTTGACAGGATATTTCCCTTAGACATTTATGGTTTTAAACCCCAATTAGGACTTTCCCATATTAGGACTCTCTTATGAATATAAACCCAAATTAGGACTTTCTTATGAGTAGGTAATAACCATTTTCTCCTTATTTTTATTTCCCAGGAACATTTATGTTTTTAATTTTCTTTCACCCTTTAAGCATACCAGTGACTTTCTCGGCCAATTTCTTGTTTTCCCTTTACTTTGTGGCTTATTTTGCCTTAACTAGCACATGCCCATCAGGAGGAACACTAGAGGATACGCGCTGGCACCGCACAACGTCCAGACAGGACCCGGGAGGCACTGGCTGGTTAGGTTTACCACAAAGATCCACGTCCTGGCCTAGGCCAAGGCCGTGTTGTGCACTGTCCTTCCCAAGCCCCATCCCCGACGCCCCACAGATGCCAAGCAAGCACCCCAACGTGTATTTGGACTATCCTTCCATTCTCCTTTGATGTTAAACATGGCGTGGGGATTGTATCTCAGTCAATTTTAGGACACATCATCAGTAGTGTTCCTTTGAATCATGGGGTGTTTCGGCCTTTCAACACTAGACACCCTCATCAAAGGTGGCCAGCCACAGGGTGATCAAACCCGAGCTTGTGTCCCATGCCCAATCACAAGTCCAGGATTTGGGGATGGGTTAGGGTTATGATTTGGGGTTAGGGTTAGGATTAGAATTTAGAATTGGGGTTATGGTTAGAATTAAGGTTAGGAGTCAGCTTGTACCTCTTGGGGTTGAGGTTAGAATTAGGGTTAGGGTTAGAGTTCATATATTTGGGTTTTGTTTAGTCTAGATGTAGACTTTTGGAAAACAAACGCTGATGGCCAATATTCTGTTTTTAAAGAAATAATAACATTTAAATGCAATTACATGGTTTGGCCACAAGATGGCAGTGAGCCCTTTTCAGTCTAAAAACAGACTTTTATCGCTTACCCCTTGCTGCTCCCCCAATCTGCAAACAGCACTCAGAACCAAAAAGTCATTATGTGTCAGACCGACCTCCAAAAGCTGCAGAACCACATCCTCGAAACAAAGAAAAGACAGTTATTCAGTGGCTGTCCTGTTTTTCAGCCTTAAGCTAGAAATGGCTTGTTTACCCTTGACTTCATGGCTTGTTTTGCCTTGGCTTCTGTGTAGCTTTTTTCCTTTTACTCAGTCTTGTGGCTAGTTTTGCCTTGACTTCTTTTACCTTTGACTCTGTGGCTTATTTTGCCTTGACTTCTTTTTCCTTTTGACTCTGTGGCTAGTTTTGCCTTGACTTCTTTTACCTTTGACTCTGTGGCTTATTTTGCCTTGACTTCTTTTTCCTTTTGACTCTGTGGCTTGTCTTGCCTTGACTTCTTTTTCCTTTTGACTCTGTGGCTTGTCCTGCCTTGACTTCTTTTTCCTTTCACTCAGTCTTTGTGGCTTGTTTACCCTTGACTCTGTGGCTTGTCTTTGCCTTGACTTACTGTGTGGCTTGCTTTCCCTTGACCATGTAGCTCCTGAAATCTGCTGGAGGCCGCTGACATTTTTGCTTCTCCCTAGTATAGTCTCCACTGTGCAACCTTGTGGCTTGTTGTGGCTTGTTTTCCTTAGGGAGGCCCCTCCCCTTTACTGGGTAGCTTCCTCGTTGGGGAATGACTAAGCAATTATTTTCCCTTAACTTAGTGGCTTGTTTTGCCTTGACAGGATATTTCCCTTAGACATTTATGGTTTTAAACCCCAATTAGGACTTTCCCATATTAGGACTCTCTTATGAATATAAACCCAAATTAGGACTTTCTTATGAGTAGGTAATAACCATTTTCTCCTTATTTTTATTTCCCAGGAACATTTATGTTTTTAATTTTCTTTCACCCTTTAAGCATACCAGTGACTTTCTCGGCCAATTTCTTGTTTTCCCTTTACTTTGTGGCTTATTTTGCCTTAACTAGCACATGCCCATCAGGAGGAACACTAGAGGATACACGCTGGCACCGCACAACGTCCAGACAGGACCCGGGAGGCACTGGCTGGTTAGGTTTACCACAAAGATCCACGTCCTGGCCTAGGCCAAGGCCGTGTTGTGCACTGTCCTTCCCAAGCCCCATCCCCGACGCCCCACAGATGCCAAGCAAGCACCCCAACGTGTATTTGGACTATCCTTCCATTCTCCTTTGATGTTAAACGTGGCGTGGGGATTGTATCTCAGTCAATTTTAGGACACATCATCAGTAGTGTTCCTTTGAATCATGGGGTGTTTCGGCCTTTCAACACTAGACACCCTCATCAAAGGTGGCCAGCCACAGGGTGATCAAACCCGAGCTTGTGTCCCATGCCCAATCACAAGTCCAGGATTTGGGGATGGGTTAGGGTTATGATTTGGGGTTAGGATTAGAATTTAGAATTGGGGTTATGGTTAGAATTAAGGTTAGGAGTCAGCTTGTACCTCTTGGGGTTGAGGTTAGAATTAGGGTTAGGGTTAGAGTTCATATATTTGGGTTTTGTTTAGTCTAGATGTAGACTTTTGGAAAACAAACGCTGATGGCCAATATTCTGTTTTTAAAGAAATAATAACATTTAAATGCAATTACATGGTTTGGCCACAAGATGGCAGTGAGCCCTTTTCAGTCTAAAAACAGACTTTTATCGCTTACCCCTTGCTGCTCCCCCAATCTGCAAACAGCACTCAGAACCAAAAAGTCATTATGTGTCAGACCGACCTCCAAAAGCTGCAGAACCACATCCTCGAAACAAAGAAAAGACAGTTATTCAGTGGCTGTCCTGTTTTTCAGCCTTAAGCTAGAAATGGCTTGTTTACCCTTGACTTCATGGCTTGTTTTGCCTTGGCTTCTGTGTAGCTTTTTTCCTTTTACTCAGTCTTGTGGCTAGTTTTGCCTTGACTTCTTTTACCTTTGACTCTGTGGCTTATTTTGCCTTGACTTCTTTTTCCTTTTGACTCTGTGGCTTGTCTTGCCTTGACTTCTTTTTCCTTTGACTCTGTGGCTTATTTTGCCTTGACTTCTTTTTCCTTTTGACTCTGTGGCTTGTCTTGCCTTGACTTCTTTTTCCTTTGACTCTGTGGCTTATTTTGCCTTGACTTCTTTTTCCTTTTGACTCTGTGGCTTGTCCTGCCTTGACTTCTTTTTCCTTTCACTCAGTCTTTGTGGCTTGTTTACCCTTGACTCTGTGGCTTGTCTTTGCCTTGACTTACTGTGTGGCTTGCTTTCCCTTGACCATGTAGCTCCTGAAATCTGCTGGAGGCCGCTGACATTTTTGCTTCTCCCTAGTATAGTCTCCACTGTGCAACCTTGTGGCTTGTTGTGGCTTGTTTTCCTTAGGGAGGCCCCTCCCCTTTACTGGGTAGCTTCCTCGTTGGGGAATGACTAAGCAATTATTTTCCCTTAACTTAGTGGCTTGTTTTGCCTTGACAGGATATTTCCCTTAGACATTTATGGTTTTAAACCCCAATTAGGACTTTCCCATATTAGGACTCTCTTATGAATATAAACCCAAATTAGGACTTTCTTATGAGTAGGTAATAACCATTTTCTCCTTATTTTTATTTCCCAGGAACATTTATGTTTTTAATTTTCTTTCACCCTTTAAGCATACCAGTGACTTTCTCGGCCAATTTCTTGTTTTCCCTTTACTTTGTGGCTTATTTTGCCTTAACTAGCACATGCCCATCAGGAGGAACACTAGAGGATACACGCTGGCACCGCACAACGTCCAGACAGGACCCGGGAGGCACTGGCTGGTTAGGTTTACCACAAAGATCCACGTCCTGGCCTAGGCCAAGGCCGTGTTGTGCACTGTCCTTCCCAAGCCCCATCCCCGACGCCCCACAGATGCCAAGCAAGCACCCCAACGTGTATTTGGACTATCCTTCCATTCTCCTTTGATGTTAAACGTGGCGTGGGGATTGTATCTCAGTCAATTTTAGGACACATCATCAGTAGTGTTCCTTTGAATCATGGGGTGTTTCGGCCTTTCAACACTAGACACCCTCATCAAAGGTGGCCAGCCACAGGGTGATCAAACCCGAGCTTGTGTCCCATGCCCAATCACAAGTCCAGGATTTGGGGATGGGTTAGGGTTATGATTTGGGGTTAGGATTAGAATTTAGAATTGGGGTTAGGGTTAGAATTAAGGTTAGGAGTCAGCTTGTACCTCTTGGGGTTGAGGTTAGAATTAGGGTTAGGGTTAGAGTTCATATATTTGGGTTTTGTTTAGTCTAGATGTAGACTTTTGGAAAACAAACGCTGATGGCCAATATTCTGTTTTTAAAGAAATAATAACATTTAAATGCAATTACATGGTTTGGCCACAAGATGGCAGTGAGCCCTTTTCAGTCTAAAAACAGACTTTTATCGCTTACCCCTTGCTGCTCCCCCAATCTGCAAACAGCACTCAGAACCAAAAAGTCATTATGTGTCAGACCGACCTCCAAAAGCTGCAGAACCACATCCTCGAAACAAAGAAAAGACAGTTATTCAGTGGCTGTCCTGTTTTTCAGCCTTAAGCTGGAAATGGCTTGTTTACCCTTGACTTCATGGCTTGTTTTGCCTTGGCTTCTGTGTAGCTTTTTTCCTTTTACTCAGTCTTGTGGCTAGTTTTGCCTTGACTTCTTTTACCTTTGACTCTGTGGCTTATTTTGCCTTGACTTCTTTTTCCTTTTGACTCTGTGGCTTGTCTTGCCTTGACTTCTTTTTCCTTTGACTCTGTGGCTTATTTTGCCTTGACTTCTTTTTCCTTTTGACTCTGTGGCTTGTCTTGCCTTGACTTCTTTTTCCTTTGACTCTGTGGCTTATTTTGCCTTGACTTCTTTTTCCTTTTGACTCTGTGGCTTGTCCTGCCTTGACTTCTTTTTCCTTTCACTCAGTCTTTGTGGCTTGTTTACCCTTGACTCTGTGGCTTGTCTTTGCCTTGACTTACTGTGTGGCTTGCTTTCCCTTGACCATGTAGCTCCTGAAATCTGCTGGAGGCCGCTGACATTTTTGCTTCTCCCTAGTATAGTCTCCACTGTGCAACCTTGTGGCTTGTTGTGGCTTGTTTTCCTTAGGGAGGCCCCTCCCCTTTACTGGGTAGCTTCCTCGTTGGGGAATGACTAAGCAATTATTTTCCCTTAACTTAGTGGCTTGTTTTGCCTTGACAGGATATTTCCCTTAGACATTTATGGTTTTAAACCCCAATTAGGACTTTCCCATATTAGGACTCTCTTATGAATATAAACCCAAATTAGGACTTTCTTATGAGTAGGTAATAACCATTTTCTCCTTATTTTTATTTCCCAGGAACATTTATGTTTTTAATTTTCTTTCACCCTTTAAGCATACCAGTGACTTTCTCGGCCAATTTCTTGTTTTCCCTTTACTTTGTGGCTTATTTTGCCTTAACTAGCACATGCCCATCAGGAGGAACACTAGAGGATACACGCTGGCACCGCACAACGTCCAGACAGGACCCGGGAGGCACTGGCTGGTTAGGTTTACCACAAAGATCCACGTCCTGGCCTAGGCCAAGGCCGTGTTGTGCACTGTCCTTCCCAAGCCCCATCCCCGACGCCCCACAGATGCCAAGCAAGCACCCCAACGTGTATTTGGACTATCCTTCCATTCTCCTTTGATGTTAAACGTGGCGTGGGGATTGTATCTCAGTCAATTTTAGGACACATCATCAGTAGTGTTCCTTTGAATCATGGGGTGTTTCGGCCTTTCAACACTAGACACCCTCATCAAAGGTGGCCAGCCACAGGGTGATCAAACCCGAGCTTGTGTCCCATGCCCAATCACAAGTCCAGGATTTGGGGATGGGTTAGGGTTATGATTTGGGGTTAGGATTAGAATTTAGAATTGGGGTTATG
This sequence comes from Neoarius graeffei, assembly GCF_027579695.1. Lineage (NCBI taxonomy): Eukaryota > Metazoa > Chordata > Actinopteri > Siluriformes > Ariidae > Neoarius > Neoarius graeffei. The sequence continues at coordinate 61,078,593 of NC_083590.1, forward strand.
GTTAGAATTAAGGTTAGGAGTCAGCTTGTACCTCTTGGGGTTGAGGTTAGAATTAGGGTTAGGGTTAGAGTTCATATATTTGGGTTTTGTTTAGTCTAGATGTAGACTTTTGGAAAACAAACGCTGATGGCCAATATTCTGTTTTTAAAGAAATAATAACATTTAAATGCAATTACATGGTTTGGCCACAAGATGGCAGTGAGCCCTTTTCAGTCTAAAAACAGACTTTTATCGCTTACCCCTTGCTGCTCCCCCAATCTGCAAACAGCACTCAGAACCAAAAAGTCATTATGTGTCAGACCGACCTCCAAAAGCTGCAGAACCACATCCTCGAAACAAAGAAAAGACAGTTATTCAGTGGCTGTCCTGTTTTTCAGCCTTAAGCTGGAAATGGCTTGTTTACCCTTGACTTCATGGCTTGTTTTGCCTTGGCTTCTGTGTAGCTTTTTTCCTTTTACTCAGTCTTGTGGCTAGTTTTGCCTTGACTTCTTTTACCTTTGACTCTGTGGCTTATTTTGCCTTGACTTCTTTTTCCTTTTGACTCTGTGGCTTGTCTTGCCTTGACTTCTTTTTCCTTTGACTCTGTGGCTTATTTTGCCTTGACTTCTTTTTCCTTTTGACTCTGTGGCTTGTCTTGCCTTGACTTCTTTTTCCTTTGACTCTGTGGCTTATTTTGCCTTGACTTCTTTTTCCTTTTGACTCTGTGGCTTGTCCTGCCTTGACTTCTTTTTCCTTTCACTCAGTCTTTGTGGCTTGTTTACCCTTGACTCTGTGGCTTGTCTTTGCCTTGACTTACTGTGTGGCTTGCTTTCCCTTGACCATGTAGCTCCTGAAATCTGCTGGAGGCCGCTGACATTTTTGCTTCTCCCTAGTATAGTCTCCACTGTGCAACCTTGTGGCTTGTTGTGGCTTGTTTTCCTTAGGGAGGCCCCTCCCCTTTACTGGGTAGCTTCCTCGTTGGGGAATGACTAAGCAATTATTTTCCCTTAACTTAGTGGCTTGTTTTGCCTTGACAGGATATTTCCCTTAGACATTTATGGTTTTAAACCCCAATTAGGACTTTCCCATATTAGGACTCTCTTATGAATATAAACCCAAATTAGGACTTTCTTATGAGTAGGTAATAACCATTTTCTCCTTATTTTTATTTCCCAGGAACATTTATGTTTTTAATTTTCTTTCACCCTTTAAGCATACCAGTGACTTTCTCGGCCAATTTCTTGTTTTCCCTTTACTTTGTGGCTTATTTTGCCTTAACTAGCACATGCCCATCAGGAGGAACACTAGAGGATACACGCTGGCACCGCACAACGTCCAGACAGGACCCGGGAGGCACTGGCTGGTTAGGTTTACCACAAAGATCCACGTCCTGGCCTAGGCCAAGGCCGTGTTGTGCACTGTCCTTCCCAAGCCCCATCCCCGACGCCCCACAGATGCCAAGCAAGCACCCCAACGTGTATTTGGACTATCCTTCCATTCTCCTTTGATGTTAAACGTGGCGTGGGGATTGTATCTCAGTCAATTTTAGGACACATCATCAGTAGTGTTCCTTTGAATCATGGGGTGTTTCGGCCTTTCAACACTAGACACCCTCATCAAAGGTGGCCAGCCACAGGGTGATCAAACCCGAGCTTGTGTCCCATGCCCAATCACAAGTCCAGGATTTGGGGATGGGTTAGGGTTATGATTTGGGGTTAGGATTAGAATTTAGAATTGGGGTTATGGTTAGAATTAAGGTTAGGAGTCAGCTTGTACCTCTTGGGGTTGAGGTTAGAATTAGGGTTAGGGTTAGAGTTCATATATTTGGGTTTTGTTTAGTCTAGATGTAGACTTTTGGAAAACAAACGCTGATGGCCAATATTCTGTTTTTAAAGAAATAATAACATTTAAATGCAATTACATGGTTTGGCCACAAGATGGCAGTGAGCCCTTTTCAGTCTAAAAACAGACTTTTATCGCTTACCCCTTGCTGCTCCCCCAATCTGCAAACAGCACTCAGAACCAAAAAGTCATTATGTGTCAGACCGACCTCCAAAAGCTGCAGAACCACATCCTCGAAACAAAGAAAAGACAGTTATTCAGTGGCTGTCCTGTTTTTCAGCCTTAAGCTAGAAATGGCTTGTTTACCCTTGACTTCATGGCTTGTTTTGCCTTGGCTTCTGTGTAGCTTTTTTCCTTTTACTCAGTCTTGTGGCTAGTTTTGCCTTGACTTCTTTTACCTTTGACTCTGTGGCTTATTTTGCCTTGACTTCTTTTTCCTTTTGACTCTGTGGCTTGTCTTGCCTTGACTTCTTTTTCCTTTGACTCTGTGGCTTATTTTGCCTTGACTTCTTTTTCCTTTTGACTCTGTGGCTTGTCTTGCCTTGACTTCTTTTTCCTTTGACTCTGTGGCTTATTTTGCCTTGACTTCTTTTTCCTTTTGACTCTGTGGCTTGTCCTGCCTTGACTTCTTTTTCCTTTCACTCAGTCTTTGTGGCTTGTTTACCCTTGACTCTGTGGCTTGTCTTTGCCTTGACTTACTGTGTGGCTTGCTTTCCCTTGACCATGTAGCTCCTGAAATCTGCTGGAGGCCGCTGACATTTTTGCTTCTCCCTAGTATAGTCTCCACTGTGCAACCTTGTGGCTTGTTGTGGCTTGTTTTCCTTAGGGAGGCCCCTCCCCTTTACTGGGTAGCTTCCTCGTTGGGGAATGACTAAGCAATTATTTTCCCTTAACTTAGTGGCTTGTTTTGCCTTGACAGGATATTTCCCTTAGACATTTATGGTTTTAAACCCCAATTAGGACTTTCCCATATTAGGACTCTCTTATGAATATAAACCCAAATTAGGACTTTCTTATGAGTAGGTAATAACCATTTTCTCCTTATTTTTATTTCCCAGGAACATTTATGTTTTTAATTTTCTTTCACCCTTTAAGCATACCAGTGACTTTCTCGGCCAATTTCTTGTTTTCCCTTTACTTTGTGGCTTATTTTGCCTTAACTAGCACATGCCCATCAGGAGGAACACTAGAGGATACACGCTGGCACCGCACAACGTCCAGACAGGACCCGGGAGGCACTGGCTGGTTAGGTTTACCACAAAGATCCACGTCCTGGCCTAGGCCAAGGCCGTGTTGTGCACTGTCCTTCCCAAGCCCCATCCCCGACGCCCCACAGATGCCAAGCAAGCACCCCAACGTGTATTTGGACTATCCTTCCATTCTCCTTTGATGTTAAACGTGGCGTGGGGATTGTATCTCAGTCAATTTTAGGACACATCATCAGTAGTGTTCCTTTGAATCATGGGGTGTTTCGGCCTTTCAACACTAGACACCCTCATCAAAGGTGGCCAGCCACAGGGTGATCAAACCCGAGCTTGTGTCCCATGCCCAATCACAAGTCCAGGATTTGGGGATGGGTTAGGGTTATGATTTGGGGTTAGGATTAGAATTTAGAATTGGGGTTAGGGTTAGAATTAAGGTTAGGAGTCAGCTTGTACCTCTTGGGGTTGAGGTTAGAATTAGGGTTAGGGTTAGAGTTCATATATTTGGGTTTTGTTTAGTCTAGATGTAGACTTTTGGAAAACAAACGCTGATGGCCAATATTCTGTTTTTAAAGAAATAATAACATTTAAATGCAATTACATGGTTTGGCCACAAGATGGCAGTGAGCCCTTTTCAGTCTAAAAACAGACTTTTATCGCTTACCCCTTGCTGCTCCCCCAATCTGCAAACAGCACTCAGAACCAAAAAGTCATTATGTGTCAGACCGACCTCCAAAAGCTGCAGAACCACATCCTCGAAACAAAGAAAAGACAGTTATTCAGTGGCTGTCCTGTTTTTCAGCCTTAAGCTGGAAATGGCTTGTTTACCCTTGACTTCATGGCTTGTTTTGCCTTGGCTTCTGTGTAGCTTTTTTCCTTTTACTCAGTCTTGTGGCTAGTTTTGCCTTGACTTCTTTTACCTTTGACTCTGTGGCTTATTTTGCCTTGACTTCTTTTTCCTTTTGACTCTGTGGCTTGTCTTGCCTTGACTTCTTTTTCCTTTGACTCTGTGGCTTATTTTGCCTTGACTTCTTTTTCCTTTTGACTCTGTGGCTTGTCTTGCCTTGACTTCTTTTTCCTTTGACTCTGTGGCTTATTTTGCCTTGACTTCTTTTTCCTTTTGACTCTGTGGCTTGTCCTGCCTTGACTTCTTTTTCCTTTCACTCAGTCTTTGTGGCTTGTTTACCCTTGACTCTGTGGCTTGTCTTTGCCTTGACTTACTGTGTGGCTTGCTTTCCCTTGACCATGTAGCTCCTGAAATCTGCTGGAGGCCGCTGACATTTTTGCTTCTCCCTAGTATAGTCTCCACTGTGCAACCTTGTGGCTTGTTGTGGCTTGTTTTCCTTAGGGAGGCCCCTCCCCTTTACTGGGTAGCTTCCTCGTTGGGGAATGACTAAGCAATTATTTTCCCTTAACTTAGTGGCTTGTTTTGCCTTGACAGGATATTTCCCTTAGACATTTATGGTTTTAAACCCCAATTAGGACTTTCCCATATTAGGACTCTCTTATGAATATAAACCCAAATTAGGACTTTCTTATGAGTAGGTAATAACCATTTTCTCCTTATTTTTATTTCCCAGGAACATTTATGTTTTTAATTTTCTTTCACCCTTTAAGCATACCAGTGACTTTCTCGGCCAATTTCTTGTTTTCCCTTTACTTTGTGGCTTATTTTGCCTTAACTAGCACATGCCCATCAGGAGGAACACTAGAGGATACACGCTGGCACCGCACAACGTCCAGACAGGACCCGGGAGGCACTGGCTGGTTAGGTTTACCACAAAGATCCACGTCCTGGCCTAGGCCAAGGCCGTGTTGTGCACTGTCCTTCCCAAGCCCCATCCCCGACGCCCCACAGATGCCAAGCAAGCACCCCAACGTGTATTTGGACTATCCTTCCATTCTCCTTTGATGTTAAACGTGGCGTGGGGATTGTATCTCAGTCAATTTTAGGACACATCATCAGTAGTGTTCCTTTGAATCATGGGGTGTTTCGGCCTTTCAACACTAGACACCCTCATCAAAGGTGGCCAGCCACAGGGTGATCAAACCCGAGCTTGTGTCCCATGCCCAATCACAAGTCCAGGATTTGGGGATGGGTTAGGGTTATGATTTGGGGTTAGGGTTAGGATTAGAATTTAGAATTGGGGTTATGGTTAGAATTAAGGTTAGGAGTCAGCTTGTACCTCTTGGGGTTGAGGTTAGAATTAGGGTTAGAGTTCATATATTTGGGTTTTGTTTAGTCTAGATGTAGACTTTTGGAAAACAAACGCTGATGGCCAATATTCTGTTTTTAAAGAAATAATAACATTTAAATGCAATTACATGGTTTGGCCACAAGATGGCAGTGAGCCCTTTTCAGTCTAAAAACAGACTTTTATCGCTTACCCCTTGCTGCTCCCCCAATCTGCAAACAGCACTCAGAACCAAAAAGTCATTATGTGTCAGACCGACCTCCAAAAGCTGCAGAACCACATCCTCGAAACAAAGAAAAGACAGTTATTCAGTGGCTGTCCTGTTTTTCAGCCTTAAGCTAGAAATGGCTTGTTTACCCTTGACTTCATGGCTTGTTTTGCCTTGGCTTCTGTGTAGCTTTTTTCCTTTTACTCAGTCTTGTGGCTAGTTTTGCCTTGACTTCTTTTACCTTTGACTCTGTGGCTTATTTTGCCTTGACTTCTTTTTCCTTTTGACTCTGTGGCTTGTCTTGCCTTGACTTCTTTTTCCTTTGACTCTGTGGCTTATTTTGCCTTGACTTCTTTTTCCTTTTGACTCTGTGGCTTGTCTTGCCTTGACTTCTTTTTCCTTTGACTCTGTGGCTTATTTTGCCTTGACTTCTTTTTCCTTTTGACTCTGTGGCTTGTCCTGCCTTGACTTCTTTTTCCTTTCACTCAGTCTTTGTGGCTTGTTTACCCTTGACTCTGTGGCTTGTCTTTGCCTTGACTTACTGTGTGGCTTGCTTTCCCTTGACCATGTAGCTCCTGAAATCTGCTGGAGGCCGCTGACATTTTTGCTTCTCCCTAGTATAGTCTCCACTGTGCAACCTTGTGGCTTGTTGTGGCTTGTTTTCCTTAGGGAGGCCCCTCCCCTTTACTGGGTAGCTTCCTCGTTGGGGAATGACTAAGCAATTATTTTCCCTTAACTTAGTGGCTTGTTTTGCCTTGACAGGATATTTCCCTTAGACATTTATGGTTTTAAACCCCAATTAGGACTTTCCCATATTAGGACTCTCTTATGAATATAAACCCAAATTAGGACTTTCTTATGAGTAGGTAATAACCATTTTCTCCTTATTTTTATTTCCCAGGAACATTTATGTTTTTAATTTTCTTTCACCCTTTAAGCATACCAGTGACTTTCTCGGCCAATTTCTTGTTTTCCCTTTACTTTGTGGCTTATTTTGCCTTAACTAGCACATGCCCATCAGGAGGAACACTAGAGGATACACGCTGGCACCGCACAACGTCCAGACAGGACCCGGGAGGCACTGGCTGGTTAGGTTTACCACAAAGATCCACGTCCTGGCCTAGGCCAAGGCCGTGTTGTGCACTGTCCTTCCCAAGCCCCATCCCCGACGCCCCACAGATGCCAAGCAAGCACCCCAACGTGTATTTGGACTATCCTTCCATTCTCCTTTGATGTTAAACGTGGCGTGGGGATTGTATCTCAGTCAATTTTAGGACACATCATCAGTAGTGTTCCTTTGAATCATGGGGTGTTTCGGCCTTTCAACACTAGACACCCTCATCAAAGGTGGCCAGCCACAGGGTGATCAAACCCGAGCTTGTGTCCCATGCCCAATCACAAGTCCAGGATTTGGGGATGGGTTAGGGTTATGATTTGGGGTTAGGGTTAGGATTAGAATTTAGAATTGGGGTTATGGTTAGAATTAAGGTTAGGAGTCAGCTTGTACCTCTTGGGGTTGAGGTTAGAATTAGGGTTAGGGTTAGAGTTCATATATTTGGGTTTTGTTTAGTCTAGATGTAGACTTTTGGAAAACAAACGCTGATGGCCAATATTCTGTTTTTAAAGAAATAATAACATTTAAATGCAATTACATGGTTTGGCCACAAGATGGCAGTGAGCCCTTTTCAGTCTAAAAACAGACTTTTATCGCTTACCCCTTGCTGCTCCCCCAATCTGCAAACAGCACTCAGAACCAAAAAGTCATTATGTGTCAGACCGACCTCCAAAAGCTGCAGAACCACATCCTCGAAACAAAGAAAAGACAGTTATTCAGTGGCTGTCCTGTTTTTCAGCCTTAAGCTAGAAATGGCTTGTTTACCCTTGACTTCATGGCTTGTTTTGCCTTGGCTTCTGTGTAGCTTTTTTCCTTTTACTCAGTCTTGTGGCTAGTTTTGCCTTGACTTCTTTTACCTTTGACTCTGTGGCTTATTTTGCCTTGACTTCTTTTTCCTTTTGACTCTGTGGCTTGTCTTGCCTTGACTTCTTTTTCCTTTGACTCTGTGGCTTATTTTGCCTTGACTTCTTTTTCCTTTTGACTCTGTGGCTTGTCTTGCCTTGACTTCTTTTTCCTTTGACTCTGTGGCTTATTTTGCCTTGACTTCTTTTTCCTTTTGACTCTGTGGCTTGTCCTGCCTTGACTTCTTTTTCCTTTCACTCAGTCTTTGTGGCTTGTTTACCCTTGACTCTGTGGCTTGTCTTTGCCTTGACTTACTGTGTGGCTTGCTTTCCCTTGACCATGTAGCTCCTGAAATCTGCTGGAGGCCGCTGACATTTTTGCTTCTCCCTAGTATAGTCTCCACTGTGCAACCTTGTGGCTTGTTGTGGCTTGTTTTCCTTAGGGAGGCCCCTCCCCTTTACTGGGTAGCTTCCTCGTTGGGGAATGACTAAGCAATTATTTTCCCTTAACTTAGTGGCTTGTTTTGCCTTGACAGGATATTTCCCTTAGACATTTATGGTTTTAAACCCCAATTAGGACTTTCCCATATTAGGACTCTCTTATGAATATAAACCCAAATTAGGACTTTCTTATGAGTAGGTAATAACCATTTTCTCCTTATTTTTATTTCCCAGGAACATTTATGTTTTTAATTTTCTTTCACCCTTTAAGCATACCAGTGACTTTCTCGGCCAATTTCTTGTTTTCCCTTTACTTTGTGGCTTATTTTGCCTTAACTAGCACATGCCCATCAGGAGGAACACTAGAGGATACACGCTGGCACCGCACAACGTCCAGACAGGACCCGGGAGGCACTGGCTGGTTAGGTTTACCACAAAGATCCACGTCCTGGCCTAGGCCAAGGCCGTGTTGTGCACTGTCCTTCCCAAGCCCCATCCCCGACGCCCCACAGATGCCAAGCAAGCACCCCAACGTGTATTTGGACTATCCTTCCATTCTCCTTTGATGTTAAACGTGGCGTGGGGATTGTATCTCAGTCAATTTTAGGACACATCATCAGTAGTGTTCCTTTGAATCATGGGGTGTTTCGGCCTTTCAACACTAGACACCCTCATCAAAGGTGGCCAGCCACAGGGTGATCAAACCCGAGCTTGTGTCCCATGCCCAATCACAAGTCCAGGATTTGGGGATGGGTTAGGGTTATGATTTGGGGTTAGGGTTAGGGTTAGGATTTCCACAAAGATCCACGTCCTAGCCTAGGCCAGGGACGTGTTGTGCACTGTCCTTCCCGAGTCCCATCCCCGACGTCCCACAGATGCCAGGTAAGTACCACCATGTGTATTTGAATTATTATTGCGAGACCCCGTTGGGGTTCCTTGTGGTTGGGGTTAGGGTTAAGGTTAGGGTTATGGTTGGGGTTAGGGTTAGGATTTGGGGTTAGGGTTAGGATTTGGGGTTAAGGTTAAGGTTAGGGTTATGATTAGTATTTGGGGTTAAAATTAGGATTTAGGGGTTTTTTTTGGTTAGGGTTTGGGATTAAGCTCCCATGTGTATTTGGATTATTATTGCGAGACCCTCCGTGTAACCCTCCGTTGGGGTTTATTAGGGTTGGGGTTAGGGTTAAGGTTAGGGTTATGATTGGGGTTGGGATTAGGGTTAAGGTTAGGGTTATGATTAGGGTTTGTGGTTAAAGTTAGGATTTAGGGTTTTTTGGTTAGGGTTCGGGATTAAGGTTGGGATTGGGGATAAAACCCCTCTCAATTATTAAGTCCCCCAGGAAATTTGGAGCCCAACCGTGAGATCCATTTAATCTCCCATGCTTTACGCTGTGTGGAGGTCCAAGCGGGGTTGCACTGGAGACCAGTGACCCTTAACGCTTCCGGGCCATGTTGGATAAAGTGCTGTACCACGTGTGTATCGGTTAGGGTTAGGGTTAGGGTTACCACAAAGATCCACGTCCTGGCCTAGGCCAAGGCCGTGTTGTGCACTGTCCTTCCCAAGCCCCATCCCCGACGCCCCACAGATGCCAAGCAAGCACCCCAACGTGTATTTGGACTATCCTTCCATTCTCCTTTGATGTTAAACGTGGCGTGGGGATTGTATCTCAGTCAATTTTAGGACACATCATCAGTAGTGTTCCTTTGAATCATGGGGTGTTTCGGCCTTTCAACACTGGACACCCTCATCAAAGGTGGCCAGCCACAGGGTGATCAAACCCGAGCTTGTGTCCCATGCCCAATCACAAGTCCAGGATTTGGGGATGGGTTAGGGTTATGATTTGGGGTTAGGATTAGAATTTAGAATTGGGGTTATGGTTAGGATTAAGGTTAGGAGTCAGCTTGTACCTCTTGGGGTTGAGGTTAGAATTAGGGTTAGGGTTAGAGTTCATATATTTGGGTTTTGTTTAGTCTAAATGTAGACTTTTGGAAAACAAACGCTGGTGGCCAATATTCTGTTTTTAAAGAAATAATATTTAAATGCGATTACATGGTTTGGCCACAAGATGGCAGTGAGCCCTTTTCAGTCTAAAAATAGACTTTTATCGCTTACCCCTTGCTGCTCCCCCAATCTGCAAACAGCACTCAGAACCAAAAAAGACATTATGTGTCAGACCGACCTCCAGAAGCTGCAGAACCACATCCTCGAAACAAAGAAAAGACAGTTATTCAGTGGCTGTCCTGTTTTTCAGCCTTAAACTAGAAATGGCTTATTTACCCTTGACTTCATGGCTTGTTTTGCCTTGGCTTCTGTGTAGCTTTCTTCCTTTTACTCAGTCTTGTGGCTAGTTTTGCCTTGACTTCTTTTTCCTTTGACTCTGTGGCTTATTTTGCCTTGACTTCTTTTTCCTTTTGACTCTGTGGCTTGTCTTGCCTTGACTTCTTTTTCCTTTGACTCTGTGGCTTATTTTGCCTTGACTTCTTTTTCCTTTTGACTCTGTGGCTTGTCCTGCCTTGACTTCTTTTTCCTTTCACTCAGTCTTTGTGGCTTGTTTACCCTTGACTCTGTGGCTTGTCTTTGCCTTGACTTACTGTGTGGCTTGCTTTCCCTTGACCATGTAGCTCCTGAAATCTGCTGGAGGCCGCTGACATTTTTGCTTCTCCCTAGTATAGTCTCCACTGTGCAACCTTGTGGCTTGTTGTGGCTTGTTTTCCTTAGGGAGGCCCCTCCCCTTTACTGGGTAGCTTCCTCGTTGGGGAATGACTAAGCAATTATTTTCCCTTAACTTAGTGGCTTGTTTTGCCTTGACAGGATATTTCCCTTAGACATTTATGGTTTTAAACCCCAATTAGGACTTTCCCATATTAGGACTCTCTTATGAATATAAACCCAAATTAGGACTTTCTTATGAGTAGGTAATAACCATTTTCTCCTTATTTTTATTTCCCAGGAACATTTATGTTTTTAATTTTCTTTCACCCTTTAAGCATACCAGTGACTTTCTCGGCCAATTTCTTGTTTTCCCTTTACTTTGTGGCTTATTTTGCCTTAACTAGCACATGCCCATCAGGAGGAACACTAGAGGATACGCGCTGGCACCGCACAACGTCCAGACAGGACCCGGGAGGCACTGGCTGGTTAGGTTTACCACAAAGATCCACGTCCTGGCCTAGGCCAAGGCCGTGTTGTGCACTGTCCTTCCCAAGCCCCATCCCCGACGCCCCACAGATGCCAAGCAAGCACCCCAACGTGTATTTGGACTATCCTTCCATTCTCCTTTGATGTTAAACGTGGCGTGGGGATTGTATCTCAGTCAATTTTAGGACACATCATCAGTAGTGTTCCTTTGAATCATGGGGTGTTTCGGCCTTTCAACACTAGACACCCTCATCAAAGGTGGCCAGCCACAGGGTGATCAAACCCGAGCTTGTGTCCCATGCCCAATCACAAGTCCAGGATTTGGGGATGGGTTAGGGTTATGATTTGGGGTTAGGATTAGAATTTAGAATTGGGGTTATGGTTAGGATTAAGGTTAGGAGTCAGCTTGTACCTCTTGGGGTTGAGGTTAGAATTAGGGTTAGGGTTAGAGTTCATATATTTGGGTTTTGTTTAGTCTAAATGTAGACTTTTGGAAAACAAACGCTGGTGGCCAATATTCTGTTTTTAAAGAAATAATATTTAAATGCGATTACATGGTTTGGCCACAAGATGGCAGTGAGCCCTTTTCAGTCTAAAAATAGACTTTTATCGCTTACCCCTTGCTGCTCCCCCAATCTGCAAACAGCACTCAGAACCAAAAAAGACATTATGTGTCAGACCGACCTCCAGAAGCTGCAGAACCACATCCTCGAAACAAAGAAAAGACAGTTATTCAGTGGCTGTCCTGTTTTTCAGCCTTAAACTAGAAATGGCTTATTTACCCTTGACTTCATGGCTTGTTTTGCCTTGGCTTCTGTGTAGCTTTCTTCCTTTTACTCAGTCTTGTGGCTAGTTTTGCCTTGACTTCTTTTTCCTTTGACTCTGTGGCTTATTTTGCCTTGACTTCTTTTTCCTTTTGACTCTGTGGCTTGTCTTGCCTTGACTTCTTTTTCCTTTGACTCTGTGGCTTATTTTGCCTTGACTTCTTTTTCCTTTTGACTCTGTGGCTTGTCCTGCCTTGACTTCTTTTTCCTTTCACTCAGTCTTTGTGGCTTGTTTACCCTTGACTCTGTGGCTTGTCTTTGCCTTGACTTACTGTGTGGCTTGCTTTCCCTTGACCATGTAGCTCCTGAAATCTGCTGGAGGCCGCTGACATTTTTGCTTCTCCCTAGTATAGTCTCCACTGTGCAACCTTGTGGCTTGTTGTGGCTTGTTTTCCTTAGGGAGGCCCCTCCCCTTTACTGGGTAGCTTCCTCGTTGGGGAATGACTAAGCAATTATTTTCCCTTAACTTAGTGGCTTGTTTTGCCTTGACAGGATATTTCCCTTAGACATTTATGGTTTTAAACCCCAATTAGGACTTTCCCATATTAGGACTCTCTTATGAATATAAACCCAAATTAGGACTTTCTTATGAGTAGGTAATAACCATTTTCTCCTTATTTTTATTTCCCAGGAACATTTATGTTTTTAATTTTCTTTCACCCTTTAAGCATACCAGTGACTTTCTCGGCCAATTTCTTGTTTTCCCTTTACTTTGTGGCTTATTTTGCCTTAACTAGCACATGCCCATCAGGAGGAACACTAGAGGATACGCGCTGGCACCGCACAACGTCCAGACAGGACCCGGGAGGCACTGGCTGGTTAGGTTTACCACAAAGATCCACGTCCTGGCCTAGGCCAAGGCCGTGTTGTGCACTGTCCTTCCCAAGCCCCATCCCCGACGCCCCACAGATGCCAAGCAAGCACCCCAACGTGTATTTGGACTATCCTTCCATTCTCCTTTGATGTTAAACGTGGCGTGGGGATTGTATCTCAGTCAATTTTAGGACACATCATCAGTAGTGTTCCTTTGAATCATGGGGTGTTTCGGCCTTTCAACACTAGACACCCTCATCAAAGGTGGCCAGCCACAGGGTGATCAAACCCGAGCTTGTGTCCCATGCCCAATCACAAGTCCAGGATTTGGGGATGGGTTAGGGTTATGATTTGGGGTTAGGATTAGAATTTAGAATTGGGGTTATGGTTAGGATTAAGGTTAGGAGTCAGCTTGTACCTCTTGGGGTTGAGGTTAGAATTAGGGTTAGGGTTAGAGTTCATATATTTGGGTTTTGTTTAGTCTAAATGTAGACTTTTGGAAAACAAACGCTGGTGGCCAATATTCTGTTTTTAAAGAAATAATATTTAAATGCGATTACATGGTTTGGCCACAAGATGGCAGTGAGCCCTTTTCAGTCTAAAAATAGACTTTTATCGCTTACCCCTTGCTGCTCCCCCAATCTGCAAACAGCACTCAGAACCAAAAAAGACATTATGTGTCAGACCGACCTCCAGAAGCTGCAGAACCACATCCTCGAAACAAAGAAAAGACAGTTATTCAGTGGCTGTCCTGTTTTTCAGCCTTAAACTAGAAATGGCTTATTTACCCTTGACTTCATGGCTTGTTTTGCCTTGGCTTCTGTGTAGCTTTCTTCCTTTTACTCAGTCTTGTGGCTAGTTTTGCCTTGACTTCTTTTTCCTTTGACTCTGTGGCTTATTTTGCCTTGACTTCTTTTTCCTTTTGACTCTGTGGCTTGTCTTGCCTTGACTTCTTTTTCCTTTGACTCTGTGGCTTATTTTGCCTTGACTTCTTTTTCCTTTTGACTCTGTGGCTTGTCCTGCCTTGACTTCTTTTTCCTTTCACTCAGTCTTTGTGGCTTGTTTACCCTTGACTCTGTGGCTTGTCTTTGCCTTGACTTACTGTGTGGCTTGCTTTCCCTTGACCATGTAGCTCCTGAAATCTGCTGGAGGCCGCTGACATTTTTGCTTCTCCCTAGTATAGTCTCCACTGTGCAACCTTGTGGCTTGTTGTGGCTTGTTTTCCTTAGGGAGGCCCCTCCCCTTTACTGGGTAGCTTCCTCGTTGGGGAATGACTAAGCAATTATTTTCCCTTAACTTAGTGGCTTGTTTTGCCTTGACAGGATATTTCCCTTAGACATTTATGGTTTTAAACCCCAATTAGGACTTTCCCATATTAGGACTCTCTTATGAATATAAACCCAAATTAGGACTTTCTTATGAGTAGGTAATAACCATTTTCTCCTTATTTTTATTTCCCAGGAACATTTATGTTTTTAATTTTCTTTCACCCTTTAAGCATACCAGTGACTTTCTCGGCCAATTTCTTGTTTTCCCTTTACTTTGTGGCTTATTTTGCCTTAACTAGCACATGCCCATCAGGAGGAACACTAGAGGATACGCGCTGGCACCGCACAACGTCCAGACAGGACCCGGGAGGCACTGGCTGGTTAGGTTTACCACAAAGATCCACGTCCTGGCCTAGGCCAAGGCCGTGTTGTGCACTGTCCTTCCCAAGCCCCATCCCCGACGCCCCACAGATGCCAAGCAAGCACCCCAACGTGTATTTGGACTATCCTTCCATTCTCCTTTGATGTTAAACGTGGCGTGGGGATTGTATCTCAGTCAATTTTAGGACACATCATCAGTAGTGTTCCTTTGAATCATGGGGTGTTTCGGCCTTTCAACACTAGACACCCTCATCAAAGGTGGCCAGCCACAGGGTGATCAAACCCGAGCTTGTGTCCCATGCCCAATCACAAGTCCAGGATTTGGGGATGGGTTAGGGTTATGATTTGGGGTTAGGGTTAGGATTAGAATTTAGAATTGGGGTTATGGTTAGAATTAAGGTTAGGAGTCAGCTTGTACCTCTTGGGGTTGAGGTTAGAATTAGGGTTAGAGTTCATATATTTGGGTTTTGTTTAGTCTAGATGTAGACTTTTGGAAAACAAACGCTGATGGCCAATATTCTGTTTTTAAAGAAATAATAACATTTAAATGCAATTACATGGTTTGGCCACAAGATGGCAGTGAGCCCTTTTCAGTCTAAAAACAGACTTTTATCGCTTACCCCTTGCTGCTCCCCCAATCTGCAAACAGCACTCAGAACCAAAAAGTCATTATGTGTCAGACCGACCTCCAAAAGCTGCAGAACCACATCCTCGAAACAAAGAAAAGACAGTTATTCAGTGGCTGTCCTGTTTTTCAGCCTTAAGCTAGAAATGGCTTGTTTACCCTTGACTTCATGGCTTGTTTTGCCTTGGCTTCTGTGTAGCTTTTTTCCTTTTACTCAGTCTTGTGGCTAGTTTTGCCTTGACTTCTTTTACCTTTGACTCTGTGGCTTATTTTGCCTTGACTTCTTTTTCCTTTTGACTCTGTGGCTTGTCTTGCCTTGACTTCTTTTTCCTTTGACTCTGTGGCTTATTTTGCCTTGACTTCTTTTTCCTTTTGACTCTGTGGCTTGTCTTGCCTTGACTTCTTTTTCCTTTGACTCTGTGGCTTATTTTGCCTTGACTTCTTTTTCCTTTTGACTCTGTGGCTTGTCCTGCCTTGACTTCTTTTTCCTTTCACTCAGTCTTTGTGGCTTGTTTACCCTTGACTCTGTGGCTTGTCTTTGCCTTGACTTACTGTGTGGCTTGCTTTCCCTTGACCATGTAGCTCCTGAAATCTGCTGGAGGCCGCTGACATTTTTGCTTCTCCCTAGTATAGTCTCCACTGTGCAACCTTGTGGCTTGTTGTGGCTTGTTTTCCTTAGGGAGGCCCCTCCCCTTTACTGGGTAGCTTCCTCGTTGGGGAATGACTAAGCAATTATTTTCCCTTAACTTAGTGGCTTGTTTTGCCTTGACAGGATATTTCCCTTAGACATTTATGGTTTTAAACCCCAATTAGGACTTTCCCATATTAGGACTCTCTTATGAATATAAACCCAAATTAGGACTTTCTTATGAGTAGGTAATAACCATTTTCTCCTTATTTTTATTTCCCAGGAACATTTATGTTTTTAATTTTCTTTCACCCTTTAAGCATACCAGTGACTTTCTCGGCCAATTTCTTGTTTTCCCTTTACTTTGTGGCTTATTTTGCCTTAACTAGCACATGCCCATCAGGAGGAACACTAGAGGATACACGCTGGCACCGCACAACGTCCAGACAGGACCCGGGAGGCACTGGCTGGTTAGGTTTACCACAAAGATCCACGTCCTGGCCTAGGCCAAGGCCGTGTTGTGCACTGTCCTTCCCAAGCCCCATCCCCGACGCCCCACAGATGCCAAGCAAGCACCCCAACGTGTATTTGGACTATCCTTCCATTCTCCTTTGATGTTAAACGTGGCGTGGGGATTGTATCTCAGTCAATTTTAGGACACATCATCAGTAGTGTTCCTTTGAATCATGGGGTGTTTCGGCCTTTCAACACTAGACACCCTCATCAAAGGTGGCCAGCCACAGGGTGATCAAACCCGAGCTTGTGTCCCATGCCCAATCACAAGTCCAGGATTTGGGGATGGGTTAGGGTTATGATTTGGGGTTAGGGTTAGGATTAGAATTTAGAATTGGGGTTATGGTTAGAATTAAGGTTAGGAGTCAGCTTGTACCTCTTGGGGTTGAGGTTAGAATTAGGGTTAGGGTTAGAGTTCATATATTTGGGTTTTGTTTAGTCTAGATGTAGACTTTTGGAAAACAAACGCTGATGGCCAATATTCTGTTTTTAAAGAAATAATAACATTTAAATGCAATTACATGGTTTGGCCACAAGATGGCAGTGAGCCCTTTTCAGTCTAAAAACAGACTTTTATCGCTTACCCCTTGCTGCTCCCCCAATCTGCAAACAGCACTCAGAACCAAAAAGTCATTATGTGTCAGACCGACCTCCAAAAGCTGCAGAACCACATCCTCGAAACAAAGAAAAGACAGTTATTCAGTGGCTGTCCTGTTTTTCAGCCTTAAGCTAGAAATGGCTTGTTTACCCTTGACTTCATGGCTTGTTTTGCCTTGGCTTCTGTGTAGCTTTTTTCCTTTTACTCAGTCTTGTGGCTAGTTTTGCCTTGACTTCTTTTACCTTTGACTCTGTGGCTTATTTTGCCTTGACTTCTTTTTCCTTTTGACTCTGTGGCTTGTCTTGCCTTGACTTCTTTTTCCTTTGACTCTGTGGCTTATTTTGCCTTGACTTCTTTTTCCTTTTGACTCTGTGGCTTGTCTTGCCTTGACTTCTTTTTCCTTTGACTCTGTGGCTTATTTTGCCTTGACTTCTTTTTCCTTTTGACTCTGTGGCTTGTCCTGCCTTGACTTCTTTTTCCTTTCACTCAGTCTTTGTGGCTTGTTTACCCTTGACTCTGTGGCTTGTCTTTGCCTTGACTTACTGTGTGGCTTGCTTTCCCTTGACCATGTAGCTCCTGAAATCTGCTGGAGGCCGCTGACATTTTTGCTTCTCCCTAGTATAGTCTCCACTGTGCAACCTTGTGGCTTGTTGTGGCTTGTTTTCCTTAGGGAGGCCCCTCCCCTTTACTGGGTAGCTTCCTCGTTGGGGAATGACTAAGCAATTATTTTCCCTTAACTTAGTGGCTTGTTTTGCCTTGACAGGATATTTCCCTTAGACATTTATGGTTTTAAACCCCAATTAGGACTTTCCCATATTAGGACTCTCTTATGAATATAAACCCAAATTAGGACTTTCTTATGAGTAGGTAATAACCATTTTCTCCTTATTTTTATTTCCCAGGAACATTTATGTTTTTAATTTTCTTTCACCCTTTAAGCATACCAGTGACTTTCTCGGCCAATTTCTTGTTTTCCCTTTACTTTGTGGCTTATTTTGCCTTAACTAGCACATGCCCATCAGGAGGAACACTAGAGGATACACGCTGGCACCGCACAACGTCCAGACAGGACCCGGGAGGCACTGGCTGGTTAGGTTTACCACAAAGATCCACGTCCTGGCCTAGGCCAAGGCCGTGTTGTGCACTGTCCTTCCCAAGCCCCATCCCCGACGCCCCACAGATGCCAAGCAAGCACCCCAACGTGTATTTGGACTATCCTTCCATTCTCCTTTGATGTTAAACGTGGCGTGGGGATTGTATCTCAGTCAATTTTAGGACACATCATCAGTAGTGTTCCTTTGAATCATGGGGTGTTTCGGCCTTTCAACACTAGACACCCTCATCAAAGGTGGCCAGCCACAGGGTGATCAAACCCGAGCTTGTGTCCCATGCCCAATCACAAGTCCAGGATTTGGGGATGGGTTAGGGTTATGATTTGGGGTTAGGATTAGAATTTAGAATTGGGGTTATGGTTAGGATTAAGGTTAGGAGTCAGCTTGTACCTCTTGGGGTTGAGGTTAGAATTAGGGTTAGGGTTAGAGTTCATATATTTGGGTTTTGTTTAGTCTAAATGTAGACTTTTGGAAAACAAACGCTGGTGGCCAATATTCTGTTTTTAAAGAAATAATATTTAAATGCGATTACATGGTTTGGCCACAAGATGGCAGTGAGCCCTTTTCAGTCTAAAAATAGACTTTTATCGCTTACCCCTTGCTGCTCCCCCAATCTGCAAACAGCACTCAGAACCAAAAAAGACATTATGTGTCAGACCGACCTCCAGAAGCTGCAGAACCACATCCTCGAAACAAAGAAAAGACAGTTATTCAGTGGCTGTCCTGTTTTTCAGCCTTAAACTAGAAATGGCTTATTTACCCTTGACTTCATGGCTTGTTTTGCCTTGGCTTCTGTGTAGCTTTCTTCCTTTTACTCAGTCTTGTGGCTAGTTTTGCCTTGACTTCTTTTTCCTTTGACTCTGTGGCTTATTTTGCCTTGACTTCTTTTTCCTTTTGACTCTGTGGCTTGTCTTGCCTTGACTTCTTTTTCCTTTGACTCTGTGGCTTATTTTGCCTTGACTTCTTTTTCCTTTTGACTCTGTGGCTTGTCCTGCCTTGACTTCTTTTTCCTTTCACTCAGTCTTTGTGGCTTGTTTACCCTTGACTCTGTGGCTTGTCTTTGCCTTGACTTACTGTGTGGCTTGCTTTCCCTTGACCATGTAGCTCCTGAAATCTGCTGGAGGCCGCTGACATTTTTGCTTCTCCCTAGTATAGTCTCCACTGTGCAACCTTGTGGCTTGTTGTGGCTTGTTTTCCTTAGGGAGGCCCCTCCCCTTTACTGGGTAGCTTCCTCGTTGGGGAATGACTAAGCAATTATTTTCCCTTAACTTAGTGGCTTGTTTTGCCTTGACAGGATATTTCCCTTAGACATTTATGGTTTTAAACCCCAATTAGGACTTTCCCATATTAGGACTCTCTTATGAATATAAACCCAAATTAGGACTTTCTTATGAGTAGGTAATAACCATTTTCTCCTTATTTTTATTTCCCAGGAACATTTATGTTTTTAATTTTCTTTCACCCTTTAAGCATACCAGTGACTTTCTCGGCCAATTTCTTGTTTTCCCTTTACTTTGTGGCTTATTTTGCCTTAACTAGCACATGCCCATCAGGAGGAACACTAGAGGATACGCGCTGGCACCGCACAACGTCCAGACAGGACCCGGGAGGCACTGGCTGGTTAGGTTTACCACAAAGATCCACGTCCTGGCCTAGGCCAAGGCCGTGTTGTGCACTGTCCTTCCCAAGCCCCATCCCCGACGCCCCACAGATGCCAAGCAAGCACCCCAACGTGTATTTGGACTATCCTTCCATTCTCCTTTGATGTTAAACGTGGCGTGG
This sequence comes from Neoarius graeffei, assembly GCF_027579695.1. Lineage (NCBI taxonomy): Eukaryota > Metazoa > Chordata > Actinopteri > Siluriformes > Ariidae > Neoarius > Neoarius graeffei. The sequence goes on from NC_083590.1 coordinate 61,098,096, forward strand.
GGATTGTATCTCAGTCAATTTTAGGACACATCATCAGTAGTGTTCCTTTGAATCATGGGGTGTTTCGGCCTTTCAACACTAGACACCCTCATCAAAGGTGGCCAGCCACAGGGTGATCAAACCCGAGCTTGTGTCCCATGCCCAATCACAAGTCCAGGATTTGGGGATGGGTTAGGGTTATGATTTGGGGTTAGGATTAGAATTTAGAATTGGGGTTATGGTTAGGATTAAGGTTAGGAGTCAGCTTGTACCTCTTGGGGTTGAGGTTAGAATTAGGGTTAGGGTTAGAGTTCATATATTTGGGTTTTGTTTAGTCTAAATGTAGACTTTTGGAAAACAAACGCTGGTGGCCAATATTCTGTTTTTAAAGAAATAATATTTAAATGCGATTACATGGTTTGGCCACAAGATGGCAGTGAGCCCTTTTCAGTCTAAAAATAGACTTTTATCGCTTACCCCTTGCTGCTCCCCCAATCTGCAAACAGCACTCAGAACCAAAAAAGACATTATGTGTCAGACCGACCTCCAGAAGCTGCAGAACCACATCCTCGAAACAAAGAAAAGACAGTTATTCAGTGGCTGTCCTGTTTTTCAGCCTTAAACTAGAAATGGCTTATTTACCCTTGACTTCATGGCTTGTTTTGCCTTGGCTTCTGTGTAGCTTTCTTCCTTTTACTCAGTCTTGTGGCTAGTTTTGCCTTGACTTCTTTTTCCTTTGACTCTGTGGCTTATTTTGCCTTGACTTCTTTTTCCTTTTGACTCTGTGGCTTGTCTTGCCTTGACTTCTTTTTCCTTTGACTCTGTGGCTTATTTTGCCTTGACTTCTTTTTCCTTTTGACTCTGTGGCTTGTCCTGCCTTGACTTCTTTTTCCTTTCACTCAGTCTTTGTGGCTTGTTTACCCTTGACTCTGTGGCTTGTCTTTGCCTTGACTTACTGTGTGGCTTGCTTTCCCTTGACCATGTAGCTCCTGAAATCTGCTGGAGGCCGCTGACATTTTTGCTTCTCCCTAGTATAGTCTCCACTGTGCAACCTTGTGGCTTGTTGTGGCTTGTTTTCCTTAGGGAGGCCCCTCCCCTTTACTGGGTAGCTTCCTCGTTGGGGAATGACTAAGCAATTATTTTCCCTTAACTTAGTGGCTTGTTTTGCCTTGACAGGATATTTCCCTTAGACATTTATGGTTTTAAACCCCAATTAGGACTTTCCCATATTAGGACTCTCTTATGAATATAAACCCAAATTAGGACTTTCTTATGAGTAGGTAATAACCATTTTCTCCTTATTTTTATTTCCCAGGAACATTTATGTTTTAAATTTTCTTTCACCCTTTAAGCATACCAGTGACTTTCTCGGCCAATTTCTTGTTTTCCCTTTACTTTGTGGCTTATTTTGCCTTAACTAGCACATGCCCATCAGGAGGAACACTAGAGGATACGCGCTGGCACCGCACAACGTCCAGACAGGACCCGGGAGGCACTGGCTGGTTAGGTTTACCACAAAGATCCACGTCCTGGCCTAGGCCAAGGCCGTGTTGTGCACTGTCCTTCCCAAGCCCCATCCCCGACGCCCCACAGATGCCAAGCAAGCACCCCAACGTGTATTTGGACTATCCTTCCATTCTCCTTTGATGTTAAACGTGGCGTGGGGATTGTATCTCAGTCAATTTTAGGACACATCATCAGTAGTGTTCCTTTGAATCATGGGGTGTTTCGGCCTTTCAACACTAGACACCCTCATCAAAGGTGGCCAGCCACAGGGTGATCAAACCCGAGCTTGTGTCCCATGCCCAATCACAAGTCCAGGATTTGGGGATGGGTTAGGGTTATGATTTGGGGTTAGGATTAGAATTTAGAATTGGGGTTATGGTTAGGATTAAGGTTAGGAGTCAGCTTGTACCTCTTGGGGTTGAGGTTAGAATTAGGGTTAGGGTTAGAGTTCATATATTTGGGTTTTGTTTAGTCTAAATGTAGACTTTTGGAAAACAAACGCTGGTGGCCAATATTCTGTTTTTAAAGAAATAATATTTAAATGCGATTACATGGTTTGGCCACAAGATGGCAGTGAGCCCTTTTCAGTCTAAAAATAGACTTTTATCGCTTACCCCTTGCTGCTCCCCCAATCTGCAAACAGCACTCAGAACCAAAAAAGACATTATGTGTCAGACCGACCTCCAGAAGCTGCAGAACCACATCCTCGAAACAAAGAAAAGACAGTTATTCAGTGGCTGTCCTGTTTTTCAGCCTTAAACTAGAAATGGCTTATTTACCCTTGACTTCATGGCTTGTTTTGCCTTGGCTTCTGTGTAGCTTTCTTCCTTTTACTCAGTCTTGTGGCTAGTTTTGCCTTGACTTCTTTTTCCTTTGACTCTGTGGCTTATTTTGCCTTGACTTCTTTTTCCTTTTGACTCTGTGGCTTGTCTTGCCTTGACTTCTTTTTCCTTTGACTCTGTGGCTTATTTTGCCTTGACTTCTTTTTCCTTTTGACTCTGTGGCTTGTCCTGCCTTGACTTCTTTTTCCTTTCACTCAGTCTTTGTGGCTTGTTTACCCTTGACTCTGTGGCTTGTCTTTGCCTTGACTTACTGTGTGGCTTGCTTTCCCTTGACCATGTAGCTCCTGAAATCTGCTGGAGGCCGCTGACATTTTTGCTTCTCCCTAGTATAGTCTCCACTGTGCAACCTTGTGGCTTGTTGTGGCTTGTTTTCCTTAGGGAGGCCCCTCCCCTTTACTGGGTAGCTTCCTCGTTGGGGAATGACTAAGCAATTATTTTCCCTTAACTTAGTGGCTTGTTTTGCCTTGACAGGATATTTCCCTTAGACATTTATGGTTTTAAACCCCAATTAGGACTTTCCCATATTAGGACTCTCTTATGAATATAAACCCAAATTAGGACTTTCTTATGAGTAGGTAATAACCATTTTCTCCTTATTTTTATTTCCCAGGAACATTTATGTTTTTAATTTTCTTTCACCCTTTAAGCATACCAGTGACTTTCTCGGCCAATTTCTTGTTTTCCCTTTACTTTGTGGCTTATTTTGCCTTAACTAGCACATGCCCATCAGGAGGAACACTAGAGGATACGCGCTGGCACCGCACAACGTCCAGACAGGACCCGGGAGGCACTGGCTGGTTAGGTTTACCACAAAGATCCACGTCCTGGCCTAGGCCAAGGCCGTGTTGTGCACTGTCCTTCCCAAGCCCCATCCCCGACGCCCCACAGATGCCAAGCAAGCACCCCAACGTGTATTTGGACTATCCTTCCATTCTCCTTTGATGTTAAACGTGGCGTGGGGATTGTATCTCAGTCAATTTTAGGACACATCATCAGTAGTGTTCCTTTGAATCATGGGGTGTTTCGGCCTTTCAACACTAGACACCCTCATCAAAGGTGGCCAGCCACAGGGTGATCAAACCCGAGCTTGTGTCCCATGCCCAATCACAAGTCCAGGATTTGGGGATGGGTTAGGGTTATGATTTGGGGTTAGGATTAGAATTTAGAATTGGGGTTATGGTTAGGATTAAGGTTAGGAGTCAGCTTGTACCTCTTGGGGTTGAGGTTAGAATTAGGGTTAGGGTTAGAGTTCATATATTTGGGTTTTGTTTAGTCTAAATGTAGACTTTTGGAAAACAAACGCTGGTGGCCAATATTCTGTTTTTAAAGAAATAATATTTAAATGCGATTACATGGTTTGGCCACAAGATGGCAGTGAGCCCTTTTCAGTCTAAAAATAGACTTTTATCGCTTACCCCTTGCTGCTCCCCCAATCTGCAAACAGCACTCAGAACCAAAAAAGACATTATGTGTCAGACCGACCTCCAGAAGCTGCAGAACCACATCCTCGAAACAAAGAAAAGACAGTTATTCAGTGGCTGTCCTGTTTTTCAGCCTTAAACTAGAAATGGCTTATTTACCCTTGACTTCATGGCTTGTTTTGCCTTGGCTTCTGTGTAGCTTTCTTCCTTTTACTCAGTCTTGTGGCTAGTTTTGCCTTGACTTCTTTTTCCTTTGACTCTGTGGCTTATTTTGCCTTGACTTCTTTTTCCTTTTGACTCTGTGGCTTGTCTTGCCTTGACTTCTTTTTCCTTTGACTCTGTGGCTTATTTTGCCTTGACTTCTTTTTCCTTTTGACTCTGTGGCTTGTCCTGCCTTGACTTCTTTTTCCTTTCACTCAGTCTTTGTGGCTTGTTTACCCTTGACTCTGTGGCTTGTCTTTGCCTTGACTTACTGTGTGGCTTGCTTTCCCTTGACCATGTAGCTCCTGAAATCTGCTGGAGGCCGCTGACATTTTTGCTTCTCCCTAGTATAGTCTCCACTGTGCAACCTTGTGGCTTGTTGTGGCTTGTTTTCCTTAGGGAGGCCCCTCCCCTTTACTGGGTAGCTTCCTCGTTGGGGAATGACTAAGCAATTATTTTCCCTTAACTTAGTGGCTTGTTTTGCCTTGACAGGATATTTCCCTTAGACATTTATGGTTTTAAACCCCAATTAGGACTTTCCCATATTAGGACTCTCTTATGAATATAAACCCAAATTAGGACTTTCTTATGAGTAGGTAATAACCATTTTCTCCTTATTTTTATTTCCCAGGAACATTTATGTTTTTAATTTTCTTTCACCCTTTAAGCATACCAGTGACTTTCTCGGCCAATTTCTTGTTTTCCCTTTACTTTGTGGCTTATTTTGCCTTAACTAGCACATGCCCATCAGGAGGAACACTAGAGGATACGCGCTGGCACCGCACAACGTCCAGACAGGACCCGGGAGGCACTGGCTGGTTAGGTTTACCACAAAGATCCACGTCCTGGCCTAGGCCAAAGCCGTGTTGTGCACTGTCCTTCCCAAGCCCCATCCCCGACGCCCCACAGATGCCAAGCAAGCACCCCAACGTGTATTTGGACTATCCTTCCATTCTCCTTTGATGTTAAACGTGGCGTGGGGATTGTATCTCAGTCAATTTTAGGACACATCATCAGTAGTGTTCCTTTGAATCATGGGGTGTTTCGGCCTTTCAACACTAGACACCCTCATCAAAGGTGGCCAGCCACAGGGTGATCAAACCCGAGCTTGTGTCCCATGCCCAATCACAAGTCCAGGATTTGGGGATGGGTTAGGGTTATGATTTGGGGTTAGGATTAGAATTTAGAATTGGGGTTATGGTTAGGATTAAGGTTAGGAGTCAGCTTGTACCTCTTGGGGTTGAGGTTAGAATTAGGGTTAGGGTTAGAGTTCATATATTTGGGTTTTGTTTAGTCTAAATGTAGACTTTTGGAAAACAAACGCTGGTGGCCAATATTCTGTTTTTAAAGAAATAATATTTAAATGCGATTACATGGTTTGGCCACAAGATGGCAGTGAGCCCTTTTCAGTCTAAAAATAGACTTTTATCGCTTACCCCTTGCTGCTCCCCCAATCTGCAAACAGCACTCAGAACCAAAAAAGACATTATGTGTCAGACCGACCTCCAGAAGCTGCAGAACCACATCCTCGAAACAAAGAAAAGACAGTTATTCAGTGGCTGTCCTGTTTTTCAGCCTTAAACTAGAAATGGCTTATTTACCCTTGACTTCATGGCTTGTTTTGCCTTGGCTTCTGTGTAGCTTTCTTCCTTTTACTCAGTCTTGTGGCTAGTTTTGCCTTGACTTCTTTTTCCTTTGACTCTGTGGCTTATTTTGCCTTGACTTCTTTTTCCTTTTGACTCTGTGGCTTGTCTTGCCTTGACTTCTTTTTCCTTTGACTCTGTGGCTTATTTTGCCTTGACTTCTTTTTCCTTTTGACTCTGTGGCTTGTCCTGCCTTGACTTCTTTTTCCTTTCACTCAGTCTTTGTGGCTTGTTTACCCTTGACTCTGTGGCTTGTCTTTGCCTTGACTTACTGTGTGGCTTGCTTTCCCTTGACCATGTAGCTCCTGAAATCTGCTGGAGGCCGCTGACATTTTTGCTTCTCCCTAGTATAGTCTCCACTGTGCAACCTTGTGGCTTGTTGTGGCTTGTTTTCCTTAGGGAGGCCCCTCCCCTTTACTGGGTAGCTTCCTCGTTGGGGAATGACTAAGCAATTATTTTCCCTTAACTTAGTGGCTTGTTTTGCCTTGACAGGATATTTCCCTTAGACATTTATGGTTTTAAACCCCAATTAGGACTTTCCCATATTAGGACTCTCTTATGAATATAAACCCAAATTAGGACTTTCTTATGAGTAGGTAATAACCATTTTCTCCTTATTTTTATTTCCCAGGAACATTTATGTTTTTAATTTTCTTTCACCCTTTAAGCATACCAGTGACTTTCTCGGCCAATTTCTTGTTTTCCCTTTACTTTGTGGCTTATTTTGCCTTAACTAGCACATGCCCATCAGGAGGAACACTAGAGGATACGCGCTGGCACCGCACAACGTCCAGACAGGACCCGGGAGGCACTGGCTGGTTAGGTTTACCACAAAGATCCACGTCCTGGCCTAGGCCAAGGCCGTGTTGTGCACTGTCCTTCCCAAGCCCCATCCCCGACGCCCCACAGATGCCAAGCAAGCACCCCAACGTGTATTTGGACTATCCTTCCATTCTCCTTTGATGTTAAACGTGGCGTGGGGATTGTATCTCAGTCAATTTTAGGACACATCATCAGTAGTGTTCCTTTGAATCATGGGGTGTTTCGGCCTTTCAACACTAGACACCCTCATCAAAGGTGGCCAGCCACAGGGTGATCAAACCCGAGCTTGTGTCCCATGCCCAATCACAAGTCCAGGATTTGGGGATGGGTTAGGGTTATGATTTGGGGTTAGGATTAGAATTTAGAATTGGGGTTATGGTTAGGATTAAGGTTAGGAGTCAGCTTGTACCTCTTGGGGTTGAGGTTAGAATTAGGGTTAGGGTTAGAGTTCATATATTTGGGTTTTGTTTAGTCTAAATGTAGACTTTTGGAAAACAAACGCTGGTGGCCAATATTCTGTTTTTAAAGAAATAATATTTAAATGCGATTACATGGTTTGGCCACAAGATGGCAGTGAGCCCTTTTCAGTCTAAAAATAGACTTTTATCGCTTACCCCTTGCTGCTCCCCCAATCTGCAAACAGCACTCAGAACCAAAAAAGACATTATGTGTCAGACCGACCTCCAGAAGCTGCAGAACCACATCCTCGAAACAAAGAAAAGACAGTTATTCAGTGGCTGTCCTGTTTTTCAGCCTTAAACTAGAAATGGCTTATTTACCCTTGACTTCATGGCTTGTTTTGCCTTGGCTTCTGTGTAGCTTTCTTCCTTTTACTCAGTCTTGTGGCTAGTTTTGCCTTGACTTCTTTTTCCTTTGACTCTGTGGCTTATTTTGCCTTGACTTCTTTTTCCTTTTGACTCTGTGGCTTGTCTTGCCTTGACTTCTTTTTCCTTTGACTCTGTGGCTTATTTTGCCTTGACTTCTTTTTCCTTTTGACTCTGTGGCTTGTCCTGCCTTGACTTCTTTTTCCTTTCACTCAGTCTTTGTGGCTTGTTTACCCTTGACTCTGTGGCTTGTCTTTGCCTTGACTTACTGTGTGGCTTGCTTTCCCTTGACCATGTAGCTCCTGAAATCTGCTGGAGGCCGCTGACATTTTTGCTTCTCCCTAGTATAGTCTCCACTGTGCAACCTTGTGGCTTGTTGTGGCTTGTTTTCCTTAGGGAGGCCCCTCCCCTTTACTGGGTAGCTTCCTCGTTGGGGAATGACTAAGCAATTATTTTCCCTTAACTTAGTGGCTTGTTTTGCCTTGACAGGATATTTCCCTTAGACATTTATGGTTTTAAACCCCAATTAGGACTTTCCCATATTAGGACTCTCTTATGAATATAAACCCAAATTAGGACTTTCTTATGAGTAGGTAATAACCATTTTCTCCTTATTTTTATTTCCCAGGAACATTTATGTTTTTAATTTTCTTTCACCCTTTAAGCATACCAGTGACTTTCTCGGCCAATTTCTTGTTTTCCCTTTACTTTGTGGCTTATTTTGCCTTAACTAGCACATGCCCATCAGGAGGAACACTAGAGGATACGCGCTGGCACCGCACAACGTCCAGACAGGACCCGGGAGGCACTGGCTGGTTAGGTTTACCACAAAGATCCACGTCCTGGCCTAGGCCAAGGCCGTGTTGTGCACTGTCCTTCCCAAGCCCCATCCCCGACGCCCCACAGATGCCAAGCAAGCACCCCAACGTGTATTTGGACTATCCTTCCATTCTCCTTTGATGTTAAACGTGGCGTGGGGATTGTATCTCAGTCAATTTTAGGACACATCATCAGTAGTGTTCCTTTGAATCATGGGGTGTTTCGGCCTTTCAACACTAGACACCCTCATCAAAGGTGGCCAGCCACAGGGTGATCAAACCCGAGCTTGTGTCCCATGCCCAATCACAAGTCCAGGATTTGGGGATGGGTTAGGGTTATGATTTGGGGTTAGGATTAGAATTTAGAATTGGGGTTATGGTTAGGATTAAGGTTAGGAGTCAGCTTGTACCTCTTGGGGTTGAGGTTAGAATTAGGGTTAGGGTTAGAGTTCATATATTTGGGTTTTGTTTAGTCTAAATGTAGACTTTTGGAAAACAAACGCTGGTGGCCAATATTCTGTTTTTAAAGAAATAATATTTAAATGCGATTACATGGTTTGGCCACAAGATGGCAGTGAGCCCTTTTCAGTCTAAAAATAGACTTTTATCGCTTACCCCTTGCTGCTCCCCCAATCTGCAAACAGCACTCAGAACCAAAAAAGACATTATGTGTCAGACCGACCTCCAGAAGCTGCAGAACCACATCCTCGAAACAAAGAAAAGACAGTTATTCAGTGGCTGTCCTGTTTTTCAGCCTTAAACTAGAAATGGCTTATTTACCCTTGACTTCATGGCTTGTTTTGCCTTGGCTTCTGTGTAGCTTTCTTCCTTTTACTCAGTCTTGTGGCTAGTTTTGCCTTGACTTCTTTTTCCTTTGACTCTGTGGCTTATTTTGCCTTGACTTCTTTTTCCTTTTGACTCTGTGGCTTGTCTTGCCTTGACTTCTTTTTCCTTTGACTCTGTGGCTTATTTTGCCTTGACTTCTTTTTCCTTTTGACTCTGTGGCTTGTCCTGCCTTGACTTCTTTTTCCTTTCACTCAGTCTTTGTGGCTTGTTTACCCTTGACTCTGTGGCTTGTCTTTGCCTTGACTTACTGTGTGGCTTGCTTTCCCTTGACCATGTAGCTCCTGAAATCTGCTGGAGGCCGCTGACATTTTTGCTTCTCCCTAGTATAGTCTCCACTGTGCAACCTTGTGGCTTGTTGTGGCTTGTTTTCCTTAGGGAGGCCCCTCCCCTTTACTGGGTAGCTTCCTCGTTGGGGAATGACTAAGCAATTATTTTCCCTTAACTTAGTGGCTTGTTTTGCCTTGACAGGATATTTCCCTTAGACATTTATGGTTTTAAACCCCAATTAGGACTTTCCCATATTAGGACTCTCTTATGAATATAAACCCAAATTAGGACTTTCTTATGAGTAGGTAATAACCATTTTCTCCTTATTTTTATTTCCCAGGAACATTTATGTTTTTAATTTTCTTTCACCCTTTAAGCATACCAGTGACTTTCTCGGCCAATTTCTTGTTTTCCCTTTACTTTGTGGCTTATTTTGCCTTAACTAGCACATGCCCATCAGGAGGAACACTAGAGGATACGCGCTGGCACCGCACAACGTCCAGACAGGACCCGGGAGGCACTGGCTGGTTAGGTTTACCACAAAGATCCACGTCCTGGCCTAGGCCAAGGCCGTGTTGTGCACTGTCCTTCCCAAGCCCCATCCCCGACGCCCCACAGATGCCAAGCAAGCACCCCAACGTGTATTTGGACTATCCTTCCATTCTCCTTTGATGTTAAACGTGGCGTGGGGATTGTATCTCAGTCAATTTTAGGACACATCATCAGTAGTGTTCCTTTGAATCATGGGGTGTTTCGGCCTTTCAACACTAGACACCCTCATCAAAGGTGGCCAGCCACAGGGTGATCAAACCCGAGCTTGTGTCCCATGCCCAATCACAAGTCCAGGATTTGGGGATGGGTTAGGGTTATGATTTGGGGTTAGGGTTAGGATTAGAATTTAGAATTGGGGTTATGGTTAGAATTAAGGTTAGGAGTCAGCTTGTACCTCTTGGGGTTGAGGTTAGAATTAGGGTTAGGGTTAGAGTTCATATATTTGGGTTTTGTTTAGTCTAGATGTAGACTTTTGGAAAACAAACGCTGATGGCCAATATTCTGTTTTTAAAGAAATAATAACATTTAAATGCAATTACATGGTTTGGCCACAAGATGGCAGTGAGCCCTTTTCAGTCTAAAAACAGACTTTTATCGCTTACCCCTTGCTGCTCCCCCAATCTGCAAACAGCACTCAGAACCAAAAAGTCATTATGTGTCAGACCGACCTCCAAAAGCTGCAGAACCACATCCTCGAAACAAAGAAAAGACAGTTATTCAGTGGCTGTCCTGTTTTTCAGCCTTAAGCTAGAAATGGCTTGTTTACCCTTGACTTCATGGCTTGTTTTGCCTTGGCTTCTGTGTAGCTTTTTTCCTTTTACTCAGTCTTGTGGCTAGTTTTGCCTTGACTTCTTTTACCTTTGACTCTGTGGCTTATTTTGCCTTGACTTCTTTTTCCTTTTGACTCTGTGGCTTGTCTTGCCTTGACTTCTTTTTCCTTTGACTCTGTGGCTTATTTTGCCTTGACTTCTTTTTCCTTTTGACTCTGTGGCTTGTCTTGCCTTGACTTCTTTTTCCTTTGACTCTGTGGCTTATTTTGCCTTGACTTCTTTTTCCTTTTGACTCTGTGGCTTGTCCTGCCTTGACTTCTTTTTCCTTTCACTCAGTCTTTGTGGCTTGTTTACCCTTGACTCTGTGGCTTGTCTTTGCCTTGACTTACTGTGTGGCTTGCTTTCCCTTGACCATGTAGCTCCTGAAATCTGCTGGAGGCCGCTGACATTTTTGCTTCTCCCTAGTATAGTCTCCACTGTGCAACCTTGTGGCTTGTTGTGGCTTGTTTTCCTTAGGGAGGCCCCTCCCCTTTACTGGGTAGCTTCCTCGTTGGGGAATGACTAAGCAATTATTTTCCCTTAACTTAGTGGCTTGTTTTGCCTTGACAGGATATTTCCCTTAGACATTTATGGTTTTAAACCCCAATTAGGACTTTCCCATATTAGGACTCTCTTATGAATATAAACCCAAATTAGGACTTTCTTATGAGTAGGTAATAACCATTTTCTCCTTATTTTTATTTCCCAGGAACATTTATGTTTTTAATTTTCTTTCACCCTTTAAGCATACCAGTGACTTTCTCGGCCAATTTCTTGTTTTCCCTTTACTTTGTGGCTTATTTTGCCTTAACTAGCACATGCCCATCAGGAGGAACACTAGAGGATACACGCTGGCACCGCACAACGTCCAGACAGGACCCGGGAGGCACTGGCTGGTTAGGTTTACCACAAAGATCCACGTCCTGGCCTAGGCCAAGGCCGTGTTGTGCACTGTCCTTCCCAAGCCCCATCCCCGACGCCCCACAGATGCCAAGCAAGCACCCCAACGTGTATTTGGACTATCCTTCCATTCTCCTTTGATGTTAAACGTGGCGTGGGGATTGTATCTCAGTCAATTTTAGGACACATCATCAGTAGTGTTCCTTTGAATCATGGGGTGTTTCGGCCTTTCAACACTAGACACCCTCATCAAAGGTGGCCAGCCACAGGGTGATCAAACCCGAGCTTGTGTCCCATGCCCAATCACAAGTCCAGGATTTGGGGATGGGTTAGGGTTATGATTTGGGGTTAGGGTTAGGATTAGAATTTAGAATTGGGGTTATGGTTAGAATTAAGGTTAGGAGTCAGCTTGTACCTCTTGGGGTTGAGGTTAGAATTAGGGTTAGGGTTAGAGTTCATATATTTGGGTTTTGTTTAGTCTAGATGTAGACTTTTGGAAAACAAACGCTGATGGCCAATATTCTGTTTTTAAAGAAATAATAACATTTAAATGCAATTACATGGTTTGGCCACAAGATGGCAGTGAGCCCTTTTCAGTCTAAAAACAGACTTTTATCGCTTACCCCTTGCTGCTCCCCCAATCTGCAAACAGCACTCAGAACCAAAAAGTCATTATGTGTCAGACCGACCTCCAAAAGCTGCAGAACCACATCCTCGAAACAAAGAAAAGACAGTTATTCAGTGGCTGTCCTGTTTTTCAGCCTTAAGCTAGAAATGGCTTGTTTACCCTTGACTTCATGGCTTGTTTTGCCTTGGCTTCTGTGTAGCTTTTTTCCTTTTACTCAGTCTTGTGGCTAGTTTTGCCTTGACTTCTTTTACCTTTGACTCTGTGGCTTATTTTGCCTTGACTTCTTTTTCCTTTTGACTCTGTGGCTTGTCTTGCCTTGACTTCTTTTTCCTTTGACTCTGTGGCTTATTTTGCCTTGACTTCTTTTTCCTTTTGACTCTGTGGCTTGTCTTGCCTTGACTTCTTTTTCCTTTGACTCTGTGGCTTATTTTGCCTTGACTTCTTTTTCCTTTTGACTCTGTGGCTTGTCCTGCCTTGACTTCTTTTTCCTTTCACTCAGTCTTTGTGGCTTGTTTACCCTTGACTCTGTGGCTTGTCTTTGCCTTGACTTACTGTGTGGCTTGCTTTCCCTTGACCATGTAGCTCCTGAAATCTGCTGGAGGCCGCTGACATTTTTGCTTCTCCCTAGTATAGTCTCCACTGTGCAACCTTGTGGCTTGTTGTGGCTTGTTTTCCTTAGGGAGGCCCCTCCCCTTTACTGGGTAGCTTCCTCGTTGGGGAATGACTAAGCAATTATTTTCCCTTAACTTAGTGGCTTGTTTTGCCTTGACAGGATATTTCCCTTAGACATTTATGGTTTTAAACCCCAATTAGGACTTTCCCATATTAGGACTCTCTTATGAATATAAACCCAAATTAGGACTTTCTTATGAGTAGGTAATAACCATTTTCTCCTTATTTTTATTTCCCAGGAACATTTATGTTTTTAATTTTCTTTCACCCTTTAAGCATACCAGTGACTTTCTCGGCCAATTTCTTGTTTTCCCTTTACTTTGTGGCTTATTTTGCCTTAACTAGCACATGCCCATCAGGAGGAACACTAGAGGATACACGCTGGCACCGCACAACGTCCAGACAGGACCCGGGAGGCACTGGCTGGTTAGGTTTACCACAAAGATCCACGTCCTGGCCTAGGCCAAGGCCGTGTTGTGCACTGTCCTTCCCAAGCCCCATCCCCGACGCCCCACAGATGCCAAGCAAGCACCCCAACGTGTATTTGGACTATCCTTCCATTCTCCTTTGATGTTAAACGTGGCGTGGGGATTGTATCTCAGTCAATTTTAGGACACATCATCAGTAGTGTTCCTTTGAATCATGGGGTGTTTCGGCCTTTCAACACTAGACACCCTCATCAAAGGTGGCCAGCCACAGGGTGATCAAACCCGAGCTTGTGTCCCATGCCCAATCACAAGTCCAGGATTTGGGGATGGGTTAGGGTTATGATTTGGGGTTAGGGTTAGGATTAGAATTTAGAATTGGGGTTATGGTTAGAATTAAGGTTAGGAGTCAGCTTGTACCTCTTGGGGTTGAGGTTAGAATTAGGGTTAGGGTTAGAGTTCATATATTTGGGTTTTGTTTAGTCTAGATGTAGACTTTTGGAAAACAAACGCTGATGGCCAATATTCTGTTTTTAAAGAAATAATAACATTTAAATGCAATTACATGGTTTGGCCACAAGATGGCAGTGAGCCCTTTTCAGTCTAAAAACAGACTTTTTTCGCTTACCCCTTGCTGCTCCCCCAATCTGCAAACAGCACTCAGAACCAAAAAGTCATTATGTGTCAGACCGACCTCCAAAAGCTGCAGAACCACATCCTCGAAACAAAGAAAAGACAGTTATTCAGTGGCTGTCCTGTTTTTCAGCCTTAAGCTAGAAATGGCTTGTTTACCCTTGACTTCATGGCTTGTTTTGCCTTGGCTTCTGTGTAGCTTTTTTCCTTTTACTCAGTCTTGTGGCTAGTTTTGCCTTGACTTCTTTTACCTTTGACTCTGTGGCTTATTTTGCCTTGACTTCTTTTTCCTTTTGACTCTGTGGCTTGTCTTGCCTTGACTTCTTTTTCCTTTGACTCTGTGGCTTATTTTGCCTTGACTTCTTTTTCCTTTTGACTCTGTGGCTTGTCTTGCCTTGACTTCTTTTTCCTTTGACTCTGTGGCTTATTTTGCCTTGACTTCTTTTTCCTTTTGACTCTGTGGCTTGTCCTGCCTTGACTTCTTTTTCCTTTCACTCAGTCTTTGTGGCTTGTTTACCCTTGACTCTGTGGCTTGTCTTTGCCTTGACTTACTGTGTGGCTTGCTTTCCCTTGACCATGTAGCTCCTGAAATCTGCTGGAGGCCGCTGACATTTTTGCTTCTCCCTAGTATAGTCTCCACTGTGCAACCTTGTGGCTTGTTGTGGCTTGTTTTCCTTAGGGAGGCCCCTCCCCTTTACTGGGTAGCTTCCTCGTTGGGGAATGACTAAGCAATTATTTTCCCTTAACTTAGTGGCTTGTTTTGCCTTGACAGGATATTTCCCTTAGACATTTATGGTTTTAAACCCCAATTAGGACTTTCCCATATTAGGACTCTCTTATGAATATAAACCCCAATTAGGACTTTCTTATGAGTAGGTAATAACCATTTTCTCCTTATTTTTATTTCCCAGGAACATTTATGTTTTTAATTTTCTTTCACCCTTTAAGCATACCAGTGACTTTCTCGGCCAATTTCTTGTTTTCCCTTTACTTTGTGGCTTATTTTGCCTTAACTAGCACATGCCCATCAGGAGGAACACTAGAGGATACACGCTGGCACCGCACAACGTCCAGACAGGACCCGGGAGGCACTGGCTGGTTAGGTTTACCACAAAGATCCACGTCCTGGCCTAGGCCAAGGCCGTGTTGTGCACTGTCCTTCCCAAGCCCCATCCCCGACGCCCCACAGATGCCAAGCAAGCACCCCAACGTGTATTTGGACTATCCTTCCATTCTCCTTTGATGTTAAACGTGGCGTGGGGATTGTATCTCAGTCAATTTTAGGACACATCATCAGTAGTGTTCCTTTGAATCATGGGGTGTTTCGGCCTTTCAACACTAGACACCCTCATCAAAGGTGGCCAGCCACAGGGTGATCAAACCCGAGCTTGTGTCCCATGCCCAATCACAAGTCCAGGATTTGGGGATGGGTTAGGGTTATGATTTGGGGTTAGGGTTAGGATTAGAATTTAGAATTGGGGTTATGGTTAGAATTAAGGTTAGGAGTCAGCTTGTACCTCTTGGGGTTGAGGTTAGAATTAGGGTTAGGGTTAGAGTTCATATATTTGGGTTTTGTTTAGTCTAGATGTAGACTTTTGGAAAACAAACGCTGATGGCCAATATTCTGTTTTTAAAGAAATAATAACATTTAAATGCAATTACATGGTTTGGCCACAAGATGGCAGTGAGCCCTTTTCAGTCTAAAAACAGACTTTTATCGCTTACCCCTTGCTGCTCCCCCAATCTGCAAACAGCACTCAGAACCAAAAAGTCATTATGTGTCAGACCGACCTCCAAAAGCTGCAGAACCACATCCTCGAAACAAAGAAAAGACAGTTATTCAGTGGCTGTCCTGTTTTTCAGCCTTAAGCTAGAAATGGCTTGTTTACCCTTGACTTCATGGCTTGTTTTGCCTTGGCTTCTGTGTAGCTTTTTTCCTTTTACTCAGTCTTGTGGCTAGTTTTGCCTTGACTTCTTTTACCTTTGACTCTGTGGCTTATTTTGCCTTGACTTCTTTTTCCTTTTGACTCTGTGGCTTGTCTTGCCTTGACTTCTTTTTCCTTTGACTCTGTGGCTTATTTTGCCTTGACTTCTTTTTCCTTTTGACTCTGTGGCTTGTCTTGCCTTGACTTCTTTTTCCTTTGACTCTGTGGCTTATTTTGCCTTGACTTCTTTTTCCTTTTGACTCTGTGGCTTGTCCTGCCTTGACTTCTTTTTCCTTTCACTCAGTCTTTGTGGCTTGTTTACCCTTGACTCTGTGGCTTGTCTTTGCCTTGACTTACTGTGTGGCTTGCTTTCCCTTGACCATGTAGCTCCTGAAATCTGCTGGAGGCCGCTGACATTTTTGCTTCTCCCTAGTATAGTCTCCACTGTGCAACCTTGTGGCTTGTTGTGGCTTGTTTTCCTTAGGGAGGCCCCTCCCCTTTACTGGGTAGCTTCCTCGTTGGGGAATGACTAAGCAATTATTTTCCCTTAACTTAGTGGCTTGTTTTGCCTTGACAGGATATTTCCCTTAGACATTTATGGTTTTAAACCCCAATTAGGACTTTCCCATATTAGGACTCTCTTATGAATATAAACCCAAATTAGGACTTTCTTATGAGTAGGTAATAACCATTTTCTCCTTATTTTTATTTCCCAGGAACATTTATGTTTTTAATTTTCTTTCACCCTTTAAGCATACCAGTGACTTTCTCGGCCAATTTCTTGTTTTCCCTTTACTTTGTGGCTTATTTTGCCTTAACTAGCACATGCCCATCAGGAGGAACACTAGAGGATACGCGCTGGCACCGCACAACGTCCAGACAGGACCCGGGAGGCACTGGCTGGTTAGGTTTACCACAAAGATCCACGTCCTGGCCTAGGCCAAGGCCGTGTTGTGCACTGTCCTTCCCAAGCCCCATCCCCGATGCCCCACAGATGCCAAGCAAGCACCCCAACGTGTATTTGGACTATCCTTCCATTCTCCTTTGATGTTAAACGTGGCGTGGGGATTGTATCTCAGTCAATTTTAGGACACATCATCAGTAGTGTTCCTTTGAATCATGGGGTGTTTTGGCCTTTCAACACTAGACACCCTCATCAAAGGTGGCCAGCCACAGGGTGATCAAACCCGAGCTTGTGTCCCATGCCCAATCACAAGTCCAGGATTTGGGGATGGGTTAGGGTTATGATTTGGGGTTAGGGTTAGGATTAGAATTTAGAATTGGGGTTAGGGTTAGAATTAAGGTTAGGAGTCAGCTTGTACCTCTTGGGGTTGAGGTTAGAATTAGGGTTAGGGTTAGAGTTCATATATTTTGGTTTTGTTTAGTCTAGATGTAGACTTTTGGAAAACAAACGCTGATGGCCAATATTCTGTTTTTAAAGAAATAATAACATTTAAATGCAATTACATGGTTTGGCCACAAGATGGCAGTGAGCCCTTTTCAGTCTAAAAACAGACTTTTATCGCTTACCCCTTGCTGCTCCCCCAATCTGCAAACAGCACTCAGAACCAAAAAGTCATTATGTGTCAGACCGACCTCCAAAAGCTGCAGAACCACATCCTCGAAACAAAGAAAAGACAGTTATTCAGTGGCTGTCCTGTTTTTCAGCCTTAAGCTAGAAATGGCTTGTTTACCCTTGACTTCATGGCTTGTTTTGCCTTGGCTTCTGTGTAGCTTTTTTCCTTTTACTCAGTCTTGTGGCTAGTTTTGCCTTGACTTCTTTTACCTTTGACTCTGTGGCTTATTTTGCCTTGACTTCTTTTTCCTTTTGACTCTGTGGCTTGTCTTGCCTTGACTTCTTTTTCCTTTGACTCTGTGGCTTATTTTGCCTTGACTTCTTTTTCCTTTTGACTCTGTGGCTTGTCTTGCCTTGACTTCTTTTTCCTTTGACTCTGTGGCTTATTTTGCCTTGACTTCTTTTTCCTTTTGACTCTGTGGCTTGTCCTGCCTTGACTTCTTTTTCCTTTCACTCAGTCTTTGTGGCTTGTTTACCCTTGACTCTGTGGCTTGTCTTTGCCTTGACTTACTGTGTGGCTTGCTTTCCCTTGACCATGTAGCTCCTGAAATCTGCTGGAGGCCGCTGACATTTTTGCTTCTCCCTAGTATAGTCTCCACTGTGCAACCTTGTGGCTTGTTGTGGCTTGTTTTCCTTAGGGAGGCCCCTCCCCTTTACTGGGTAGCTTCCTCGTTGGGGAATGACTAAGCAATTATTTTCCCTTAACTTAGTGGCTTGTTTTGCCTTGACAGGATATTTCCCTTAGACATTTATGGTTTTAAACCCCAATTAGGACTTTCCCATATTAGGACTCTCTTATGAATATAAACCCAAATTAGGACTTTCTTATGAGTAGGTAATAACCATTTTCTCCTTATTTTTATTTCCCAGGAACATTTATGTTTTTAATTTTCTTTCACCCTTTAAGCATACCAGTGACTTTCTCGGCCAATTTCTTGTTTTCCCTTTACTTTGTGGCTTATTTTGCCTTAACTAGCACATGCCCATCAGGAGGAACACTAGAGGATACACGCTGGCACCGCACAACGTCCAGACAGGACCCGGGAGGCACTGGCTGGTTAGGTTTACCACAAAGATCCACGTCCTGGCCTAGGCCAAGGCCGTGTTGTGCACTGTCCTTCCCAAGCCCCATCCCCGACGCCCCACAGATGCCAAGCAAGCACCCCAACGTGTATTTGGACTATCCTTCCATTCTCCTTTGATGTTAAACGTGGCGTGGGGATTGTATCTCAGTCAATTTTAGGACACATCATCAGTAGTGTTCCTTTGAATCATGGGGTGTTTCGGCCTTTCAACACTAGACACCCTCATCAAAGGTGGCCAGCCACAGGGTGATCAAACCCGAGCTTGTGTCCCATGCCCAATCACAAGTCCAGGATTTGGGGATGGGTTAGGGTTATGATTTGGGGTTAGGGTTAGGATTAGAATTTAGAATTGGGGTTATGGTTAGAATTAAGGTTAGGAGTCAGCTTGTACCTCTTGGGGTTGAGGTTAGAATTAGGGTTAGGGTTAGAGTTCATATATTTGGGTTTTGTTTAGTCTAGATGTAGACTTTTGGAAAACAAACGCTGATGGCCAATATTCTGTTTTTAAAGAAATAATAACATTTAAATGCAATTACATGGTTTGGCCACAAGATGGCAGTGAGCCCTTTTCAGTCTAAAAACAGACTTTTATCGCTTACCCCTTGCTGCTCCCCCAATCTGCAAACAGCACTCAGAACCAAAAAGTCATTATGTGTCAGACCGACCTCCAAAAGCTGCAGAACCACATCCTCGAAACAAAGAAAAGACAGTTATTCAGTGGCTGTCCTGTTTTTCAGCCTTAAGCTAGAAATGGCTTGTTTACCCTTGACTTCATGGCTTGTTTTGCCTTGGCTTCTGTGTAGCTTTTTTCCTTTTACTCAGTCTTGTGGCTAGTTTTGCCTTGACTTCTTTTACCTTTGACTCTGTGGCTTATTTTGCCTTGACTTCTTTTTCCTTTTGACTCTGTGGCTTGTCTTGCCTTGACTTCTTTTTCCTTTGACTCTGTGGCTTATTTTGCCTTGACTTCTTTTTCCTTTTGACTCTGTGGCTTGTCTTGCCTTGACTTCTTTTTCCTTTGACTCTGTGGCTTATTTTGCCTTGACTTCTTTTTCCTTTTGACTCTGTGGCTTGTCCTGCCTTGACTTCTTTTTCCTTTCACTCAGTCTTTGTGGCTTGTTTACCCTTGACTCTGTGGCTTGTCTTTGCCTTGACTTACTGTGTGGCTTGCTTTCCCTTGACCATGTAGCTCCTGAAATCTGCTGGAGGCCGCTGACATTTTTGCTTCTCCCTAGTATAGTCTCCACTGTGCAACCTTGTGGCTTGTTGTGGCTTGTTTTCCTTAGGGAGGCCCCTCCCCTTTACTGGGTAGCTTCCTCGTTGGGGAATGACTAAGCAATTATTTTCCCTTAACTTAGTGGCTTGTTTTGCCTTGACAGGATATTTCCCTTAGACATTTATGGTTTTAAACCCCAATTAGGACTTTCCCATATTAGGACTCTCTTATGAATATAAACCCAAATTAGGACTTTCTTATGAGTAGGTAATAACCATTTTCTCCTTATTTTTATTTCCCAGGAACATTTATGTTTTTAATTTTCTTTCACCCTTTAAGCATACCAGTGACTTTCTCGGCCAATTTCTTGTTTTCCCTTTACTTTGTGGCTTATTTTGCCTTAACTAGCACATGCCCATCAGGAGGAACACTAGAGGATACGCGCTGGCACCGCACAACGTCCAGACAGGACCCGGGAGGCACTGGCTGGTTAGGTTTACCACAAAGATCCACGTCCTGGCCTAGGCCAAGGCCGTGTTGTGCACTGTCCTTCCCAAGCCCCATCCCCGACGCCCCACAGATGCCAAGCAAGCACCCCAACGTGTATTTGGACTATCCTTCCATTCTCCTTTGATGTTAAACGTGGCGTGGGGATTGTATCTCAGTCAATTTTAGGACACATCATCAGTAGTGTTCCTTTGAATCATGGGGTGTTTCGGCCTTTCAACACTAGACACCCTCATCAAAGGTGGCCAGCCACAGGGTGATCAAACCCGAGCTTGTGTCCCATGCCCAATCACAAGTCCAGGATTTGGGGATGGGTTAGGGTTATGATTTGGGGTTAGGGTTAGGATTAGAATTTAGAATTGGGGTTATGGTTAGAATTAAGGTTAGGAGTCAGCTTGTACCTCTTGGGGTTGAGGTTAGAATTAGGGTTAGGGTTAGAGTTCATATATTTGGGTTTTGTTTAGTCTAGATGTAGACTTTTGGAAAACAAACGCTGATGGCCAATATTCTGTTTTTAAAGAAATAATAACATTTAAATGCAATTACATGGTTTGGCCACAAGATGGCAGTGAGCCCTTTTCAGTCTAAAAACAGACTTTTATCGCTTACCCCTTGCTGCTCCCCCAATCTGCAAACAGCACTCAGAACCAAAAAGTCATTATGTGTCAGACCGACCTCCAAAAGCTGCAGAACCACATCCTCGAAACAAAGAAAAGACAGTTATTCAGTGGCTGTCCTGTTTTTCAGCCTTAAGCTAGAAATGGCTTGTTTACCCTTGACTTCATGGCTTGTTTTGCCTTGGCTTCTGTGTAGCTTTTTTCCTTTTACTCAGTCTTGTGGCTAGTTTTGCCTTGACTTCTTTTACCTTTGACTCTGTGGCTTATTTTGCCTTGACTTCTTTTTCCTTTTGACTCTGTGGCTTGTCTTGCCTTGACTTCTTTTTCCTTTGACTCTGTGGCTTATTTTGCCTTGACTTCTTTTTCCTTTTGACTCTGTGGCTTGTCTTGCCTTGACTTCTTTTTCCTTTGACTCTGTGGCTTATTTTGCCTTGACTTCTTTTTCCTTTTGACTCTGTGGCTTGTCCTGCCTTGACTTCTTTTTCCTTTCACTCAGTCTTTGTGGCTTGTTTACCCTTGACTCTGTGGCTTGTCTTTGCCTTGACTTACTGTGTGGCTTGCTTTCCCTTGACCATGTAGCTCCTGAAATCTGCTGGAGGCCGCTGACATTTTTGCTTCTCCCTAGTATAGTCTCCACTGTGCAACCTTGTGGCTTGTTGTGGCTTGTTTTCCTTAGGGAGGCCCCTCCCCTTTACTGGGTAGCTTCCTCGTTGGGGAATGACTAAGCAATTATTTTCCCTTAACTTAGTGGCTTGTTTTGCCTTGACAGGATATTTCCCTTAGACATTTATGGTTTTAAACCCCAATTAGGACTTTCCCATATTAGGACTCTCTTATGAATATAAACCCAAATTAGGACTTTCTTATGAGTAGGTAATAACCATTTTCTCCTTATTTTTATTTCCCAGGAACATTTATGTTTTTAATTTTCTTTCACCCTTTAAGCATACCAGTGACTTTCTCGGCCAATTTCTTGTTTTCCCTTTACTTTGTGGCTTATTTTGCCTTAACTAGCACATGCCCATCAGGAGGAACACTAGAGGATACACGCTGGCACCGCACAACGTCCAGACAGGACCCGGGAGGCACTGGCTGGTTAGGTTTACCACAAAGATCCACGTCCTGGCCTAGGCCAAGGCCGTGTTGTGCACTGTCCTTCCCAAGCCCCATCCCCGACGCCCCACAGATGCCAAGCAAGCACCCCAACGTGTATTTGGACTATCCTTCCATTCTCCTTTGATGTTAAACGTGGCGTGGGGATTGTATCTCAGTCAATTTTAGGACACATCATCAGTAGTGTTCCTTTGAATCATGGGGTGTTTCGGCCTTTCAACACTAGACACCCTCATCAAAGGTGGCCAGCCACAGGGTGATCAAACCCGAGCTTGTGTCCCATGCCCAATCACAAGTCCAGGATTTGGGGATGGGTTAGGGTTATGATTTGGGGTTAGGGTTAGGATTAGAATTTAGAATTGGGGTTATGGTTAGAATTAAGGTTAGGAGTCAGCTTGTACCTCTTGGGGTTGAGGTTAGAATTAGGGTTAGGGTTAGAGTTCATATATTTGGGTTTTGTTTAGTCTAGATGTAGACTTTTGGAAAACAAACGCTGATGGCCAATATTCTGTTTTTAAAGAAATAATAACATTTAAATGCAATTACATGGTTTGGCCACAAGATGGCAGTGAGCCCTTTTCAGTCTAAAAACAGACTTTTATCGCTTACCCCTTGCTGCTCCCCCAATCTGCAAACAGCACTCAGAACCAAAAAGTCATTATGTGTCAGACCGACCTCCAAAAGCTGCAGAACCACATCCTCGAAACAAAGAAAAGACAGTTATTCAGTGGCTGTCCTGTTTTTCAGCCTTAAGCTAGAAATGGCTTGTTTACCCTTGACTTCATGGCTTGTTTTGCCTTGGCTTCTGTGTAGCTTTTTTCCTTTTACTCAGTCTTGTGGCTAGTTTTGCCTTGACTTCTTTTACCTTTGACTCTGTGGCTTATTTTGCCTTGACTTCTTTTTCCTTTTGACTCTGTGGCTTGTCTTGCCTTGACTTCTTTTTCCTTTGACTCTGTGGCTTATTTTGCCTTGACTTCTTTTTCCTTTTGACTCTGTGGCTTGTCTTGCCTTGACTTCTTTTTCCTTTGACTCTGTGGCTTATTTTGCCTTGACTTCTTTTTCCTTTTGACTCTGTGGCTTGTCCTGCCTTGACTTCTTTTTCCTTTCACTCAGTCTTTGTGGCTTGTTTACCCTTGACTCTGTGGCTTGTCTTTGCCTTGACTTACTGTGTGGCTTGCTTTCCCTTGACCATGTAGCTCCTGAAATCTGCTGGAGGCCGCTGACATTTTTGCTTCTCCCTAGTATAGTCTCCACTGTGCAACCTTGTGGCTTGTTGTGGCTTGTTTTCCTTAGGGAGGCCCCTCCCCTTTACTGGGTAGCTTCCTCGTTGGG
Organism: Neoarius graeffei; assembly: GCF_027579695.1. NCBI lineage: Eukaryota > Metazoa > Chordata > Actinopteri > Siluriformes > Ariidae > Neoarius > Neoarius graeffei. The sequence continues at coordinate 61,121,252 of NC_083590.1, forward strand.
GAATGACTAAGCAATTATTTTCCCTTAACTTAGTGGCTTGTTTTGCCTTGACAGGATATTTCCCTTAGACATTTATGGTTTTAAACCCCAATTAGGACTTTCCCATATTAGGACTCTCTTATGAATATAAACCCAAATTAGGACTTTCTTATGAGTAGGTAATAACCATTTTCTCCTTATTTTTATTTCCCAGGAACATTTATGTTTTTAATTTTCTTTCACCCTTTAAGCATACCAGTGACTTTCTCGGCCAATTTCTTGTTTTCCCTTTACTTTGTGGCTTATTTTGCCTTAACTAGCACATGCCCATCAGGAGGAACACTAGAGGATACACGCTGGCACCGCACAACGTCCAGACAGGACCCGGGAGGCACTGGCTGGTTAGGTTTACCACAAAGATCCACGTCCTGGCCTAGGCCAAGGCCGTGTTGTGCACTGTCCTTCCCAAGCCCCATCCCCGACGCCCCACAGATGCCAAGCAAGCACCCCAACGTGTATTTGGACTATCCTTCCATTCTCCTTTGATGTTAAACGTGGCGTGGGGATTGTATCTCAGTCAATTTTAGGACACATCATCAGTAGTGTTCCTTTGAATCATGGGGTGTTTCGGCCTTTCAACACTAGACACCCTCATCAAAGGTGGCCAGCCACAGGGTGATCAAACCCGAGCTTGTGTCCCATGCCCAATCACAAGTCCAGGATTTGGGGATGGGTTAGGGTTATGATTTGGGGTTAGGGTTAGGATTAGAATTTAGAATTGGGGTTATGGTTAGAATTAAGGTTAGGAGTCAGCTTGTACCTCTTGGGGTTGAGGTTAGAATTAGGGTTAGGGTTAGATTTCATATATTTGGGTTTTGTTTAGTCTAGATGTAGACTTTTGGAAAACAAACGCTGATGGCCAATATTCTGTTTTTAAAGAAATAATAACATTTAAATGCAATTACATGGTTTGGCCACAAGATGGCAGTGAGCCCTTTTCAGTCTAAAAACAGACTTTTATCGCTTACCCCTTGCTGCTCCCCCAATCTGCAAACAGCACTCAGAACCAAAAAGTCATTATGTGTCAGACCGACCTCCAAAAGCTGCAGAACCACATCCTCGAAACAAAGAAAAGACAGTTATTCAGTGGCTGTCCTGTTTTTCAGCCTTAAGCTAGAAATGGCTTGTTTACCCTTGACTTCATGGCTTGTTTTGCCTTGGCTTCTGTGTAGCTTTTTTCCTTTTACTCAGTCTTGTGGCTAGTTTTGCCTTGACTTCTTTTACCTTTGACTCTGTGGCTTATTTTGCCTTGACTTCTTTTTCCTTTTGACTCTGTGGCTTGTCTTGCCTTGACTTCTTTTTCCTTTGACTCTGTGGCTTATTTTGCCTTGACTTCTTTTTCCTTTTGACTCTGTGGCTTGTCTTGCCTTGACTTCTTTTTCCTTTGACTCTGTGGCTTATTTTGCCTTGACTTCTTTTTCCTTTTGACTCTGTGGCTTGTCCTGCCTTGACTTCTTTTTCCTTTCACTCAGTCTTTGTGGCTTGTTTACCCTTGACTCTGTGGCTTGTCTTTGCCTTGACTTACTGTGTGGCTTGCTTTCCCTTGACCATGTAGCTCCTGAAATCTGCTGGAGGCCGCTGACATTTTTGCTTCTCCCTAGTATAGTCTCCACTGTGCAACCTTGTGGCTTGTTGTGGCTTGTTTTCCTTAGGGAGGCCCCTCCCCTTTACTGGGTAGCTTCCTCGTTGGGGAATGACTAAGCAATTATTTTCCCTTAACTTAGTGGCTTGTTTTGCCTTGACAGGATATTTCCCTTAGACATTTATGGTTTTAAACCCCAATTAGGACTTTCCCATATTAGGACTCTCTTATGAATATAAACCCAAATTAGGACTTTCTTATGAGTAGGTAATAACCATTTTCTCCTTATTTTTATTTCCCAGGAACATTTATGTTTTTAATTTTCTTTCACCCTTTAAGCATACCAGTGACTTTCTCGGCCAATTTCTTGTTTTCCCTTTACTTTGTGGCTTATTTTGCCTTAACTAGCACATGCCCATCAGGAGGAACACTAGAGGATACACGCTGGCACCGCACAACGTCCAGACAGGACCCGGGAGGCACTGGCTGGTTAGGTTTACCACAAAGATCCACGTCCTGGCCTAGGCCAAGGCCGTGTTGTGCACTGTCCTTCCCAAGCCCCATCCCCGACGCCCCACAGATGCCAAGCAAGCACCCCAACGTGTATTTGGACTATCCTTCCATTCTCCTTTGATGTTAAACGTGGCGTGGGGATTGTATCTCAGTCAATTTTAGGACACATCATCAGTAGTGTTCCTTTGAATCATGGGGTGTTTCGGCCTTTCAACACTAGACACCCTCATCAAAGGTGGCCAGCCACAGGGTGATCAAACCCGAGCTTGTGTCCCATGCCCAATCACAAGTCCAGGATTTGGGGATGGGTTAGGGTTATGATTTGGGGTTAGGATTAGAATTTAGAATTGGGGTTATGGTTAGAATTAAGGTTAGGAGTCAGCTTGTACCTCTTGGGGTTGAGGTTAGAATTAGGGTTAGGGTTAGAGTTCATATATTTGGGTTTTGTTTAGTCTAGATGTAGACTTTTGGAAAACAAACGCTGATGGCCAATATTCTGTTTTTAAAGAAATAATAACATTTAAATGCAATTACATGGTTTGGCCACAAGATGGCAGTGAGCCCTTTTCAGTCTAAAAACAGACTTTTATCGCTTACCCCTTGCTGCTCCCCCAATCTGCAAACAGCACTCAGAACCAAAAAGTCATTATGTGTCAGACCGACCTCCAAAAGCTGCAGAACCACATCCTCGAAACAAAGAAAAGACAGTTATTCAGTGGCTGTCCTGTTTTTCAGCCTTAAGCTGGAAATGGCTTGTTTACCCTTGACTTCATGGCTTGTTTTGCCTTGGCTTCTGTGTAGCTTTTTTCCTTTTACTCAGTCTTGTGGCTAGTTTTGCCTTGACTTCTTTTACCTTTGACTCTGTGGCTTATTTTGCCTTGACTTCTTTTTCCTTTTGACTCTGTGGCTTGTCTTGCCTTGACTTCTTTTTCCTTTGACTCTGTGGCTTATTTTGCCTTGACTTCTTTTTCCTTTTGACTCTGTGGCTTGTCTTGCCTTGACTTCTTTTTCCTTTGACTCTGTGGCTTATTTTGCCTTGACTTCTTTTTCCTTTTGACTCTGTGGCTTGTCCTGCCTTGACTTCTTTTTCCTTTCACTCAGTCTTTGTGGCTTGTTTACCCTTGACTCTGTGGCTTGTCTTTGCCTTGACTTACTGTGTGGCTTGCTTTCCCTTGACCATGTAGCTCCTGAAATCTGCTGGAGGCCGCTGACATTTTTGCTTCTCCCTAGTATAGTCTCCACTGTGCAACCTTGTGGCTTGTTGTGGCTTGTTTTCCTTAGGGAGGCCCCTCCCCTTTACTGGGTAGCTTCCTCGTTGGGGAATGACTAAGCAATTATTTTCCCTTAACTTAGTGGCTTGTTTTGCCTTGACAGGATATTTCCCTTAGACATTTATGGTTTTAAACCCCAATTAGGACTTTCCCATATTAGGACTCTCTTATGAATATAAACCCAAATTAGGACTTTCTTATGAGTAGGTAATAACCATTTTCTCCTTATTTTTATTTCCCAGGAACATTTATGTTTTTAATTTTCTTTCACCCTTTAAGCATACCAGTGACTTTCTCGGCCAATTTCTTGTTTTCCCTTTACTTTGTGGCTTATTTTGCCTTAACTAGCACATGCCCATCAGGAGGAACACTAGAGGATACACGCTGGCACCGCACAACGTCCAGACAGGACCCGGGAGGCACTGGCTGGTTAGGTTTACCACAAAGATCCACGTCCTGGCCTAGGCCAAGGCCGTGTTGTGCACTGTCCTTCCCAAGCCCCATCCCCGACGCCCCACAGATGCCAAGCAAGCACCCCAACGTGTATTTGGACTATCCTTCCATTCTCCTTTGATGTTAAACGTGGCGTGGGGATTGTATCTCAGTCAATTTTAGGACACATCATCAGTAGTGTTCCTTTGAATCATGGGGTGTTTCGGCCTTTCAACACTAGACACCCTCATCAAAGGTGGCCAGCCACAGGGTGATCAAACCCGAGCTTGTGTCCCATGCCCAATCACAAGTCCAGGATTTGGGGATGGGTTAGGGTTATGATTTGGGGTTAGGGTTAGGATTAGAATTTAGAATTGGGGTTATGGTTAGAATTAAGGTTAGGAGTCAGCTTGTACCTCTTGGGGTTGAGGTTAGAATTAGGGTTAGGGTTAGAGTTCATATATTTGGGTTTTGTTTAGTCTAGATGTAGACTTTTGGAAAACAAACGCTGATGGCCAATATTCTGTTTTTAAAGAAATAATAACATTTAAATGCAATTACATGGTTTGGCCACAAGATGGCAGTGAGCCCTTTTCAGTCTAAAAACAGACTTTTATCGCTTACCCCTTGCTGCTCCCCCAATCTGCAAACAGCACTCAGAACCAAAAAGTCATTATGTGTCAGACCGACCTCCAAAAGCTGCAGAACCACATCCTCGAAACAAAGAAAAGACAGTTATTCAGTGGCTGTCCTGTTTTTCAGCCTTAAGCTAGAAATGGCTTGTTTACCCTTGACTTCATGGCTTGTTTTGCCTTGGCTTCTGTGTAGCTTTTTTCCTTTTACTCAGTCTTGTGGCTAGTTTTGCCTTGACTTCTTTTACCTTTGACTCTGTGGCTTATTTTGCCTTGACTTCTTTTTCCTTTTGACTCTGTGGCTTGTCTTGCCTTGACTTCTTTTTCCTTTGACTCTGTGGCTTATTTTGCCTTGACTTCTTTTTCCTTTTGACTCTGTGGCTTGTCTTGCCTTGACTTCTTTTTCCTTTGACTCTGTGGCTTATTTTGCCTTGACTTCTTTTTCCTTTTGACTCTGTGGCTTGTCCTGCCTTGACTTCTTTTTCCTTTCACTCAGTCTTTGTGGCTTGTTTACCCTTGACTCTGTGGCTTGTCTTTGCCTTGACTTACTGTGTGGCTTGCTTTCCCTTGACCATGTAGCTCCTGAAATCTGCTGGAGGCCGCTGACATTTTTGCTTCTCCCTAGTATAGTCTCCACTGTGCAACCTTGTGGCTTGTTGTGGCTTGTTTTCCTTAGGGAGGCCCCTCCCCTTTACTGGGTAGCTTCCTCGTTGGGGAATGACTAAGCAATTATTTTCCCTTAACTTAGTGGCTTGTTTTGCCTTGACAGGATATTTCCCTTAGACATTTATGGTTTTAAACCCCAATTAGGACTTTCCCATATTAGGACTCTCTTATGAATATAAACCCAAATTAGGACTTTCTTATGAGTAGGTAATAACCATTTTCTCCTTATTTTTATTTCCCAGGAACATTTATGTTTTTAATTTTCTTTCACCCTTTAAGCATACCAGTGACTTTCTCGGCCAATTTCTTGTTTTCCCTTTACTTTGTGGCTTATTTTGCCTTAACTAGCACATGCCCATCAGGAGGAACACTAGAGGATACGCGCTGGCACCGCACAACGTCCAGACAGGACCCGGGAGGCACTGGCTGGTTAGGTTTACCACAAAGATCCACGTCCTGGCCTAGGCCAAGGCCGTGTTGTGCACTGTCCTTCCCAAGCCCCATCCCCGACGCCCCACAGATGCCAAGCAAGCACCCCAACGTGTATTTGGACTATCCTTCCATTCTCCTTTGATGTTAAACGTGGCGTGGGGATTGTATCTCAGTCAATTTTAGGACACATCATCAGTAGTGTTCCTTTGAATCATGGGGTGTTTCGGCCTTTCAACACTAGACACCCTCATCAAAGGTGGCCAGCCACAGGGTGATCAAACCCGAGCTTGTGTCCCATGCCCAATCACAAGTCCAGGATTTGGGGATGGGTTAGGGTTATGATTTGGGGTTAGGGTTAGGGTTAGGGTTAGGATTTCCACAAAGATCCACGTCCTAGCCTAGGCCAGGGACGTGTTGTGCACTGTCCTTCCCGAGTCCCATCCCCGACGTCCCACAGATGCCAGGTAAGTACCACCATGTGTATTTGAATTATTATTGCGAGACCCCGTTGGGGTTCCTTGTGGTTGGGGTTAGGGTTAAGGTTAGGGTTATGGTTGGGGTTAGGGTTAGGATTTGGGGTTAGGGTTAGGATTTGGGGTTAAGGTTAAGGTTAGGGTTATGATTAGTATTTGGGGTTAAAATTAGGATTTAGGGGTTTTTTTTGGTTAGGGTTTGGGATTAAGCTCCCATGTGTATTTGGATTATTATTGCGAGACCCTCCGTGTAACCCTCCGTTGGGGTTTATTAGGGTTGGGGTTAGGGTTAGGGTTATGATTGGGGTTGGGATTAGGGTTAAGGTTAGGGTTATGATTAGGGTTTGTGGTTAAAGTTAGGATTTAGGGTTTTTTGGTTAGGGTTCGGGATTAAGGTTGGGATTGGGGATAAAACCCCTCTCAATTATTAAGTCCCCCAGGAAATTTGGAGCCCAACCGTGAGATCCATTTAATCTCCCATGCTTTACGCTGTGTGGAGGTCCAAGCGGGGTTGCACTGGAGACCAGTGACCCTTAACGCTTCCGGGCCATGTTGGATAAAGTGCTGTACCACGTGTGTATCGGTTAGGGTTAGGGTTAGGGTTACCACAAAGATCCACGTCCTGGCCTAGGCCAAGGCCGTGTTGTGCACTGTCCTTCCCAAGCCCCATCCCCGACGCCCCACAGATGCCAAGCAAGCACCCCAACGTGTATTTGGACTATCCTTCCATTCTCCTTTGATGTTAAACGTGGCGTGGGGATTGTATCTCAGTCAATTTTAGGACACATCATCAGTAGTGTTCCTTTGAATCATGGGGTGTTTCGGCCTTTCAACACTAGACACCCTCATCAAAGGTGGCCAGCCACAGGGTGATCAAACCCGAGCTTGTGTCCCATGCCCAATCACAAGTCCAGGATTTGGGGATGGGTTAGGGTTATGATTTGGGGTTAGGATTAGAATTTAGAATTGGGGTTATGGTTAGGATTAAGGTTAGGAGTCAGCTTGTACCTCTTGGGGTTGAGGTTAGAATTAGGGTTAGGGTTAGAGTTCATATATTTGGGTTTTGTTTAGTCTAAATGTAGACTTTTGGAAAACAAACGCTGGTGGCCAATATTCTGTTTTTAAAGAAATAATATTTAAATGCGATTACATGGTTTGGCCACAAGATGGCAGTGAGCCCTTTTCAGTCTAAAAATAGACTTTTATCGCTTACCCCTTGCTGCTCCCCCAATCTGCAAACAGCACTCAGAACCAAAAAAGACATTATGTGTCAGACCGACCTCCAGAAGCTGCAGAACCACATCCTCGAAACAAAGAAAAGACAGTTATTCAGTGGCTGTCCTGTTTTTCAGCCTTAAACTAGAAATGGCTTATTTACCCTTGACTTCATGGCTTGTTTTGCCTTGGCTTCTGTGTAGCTTTCTTCCTTTTACTCAGTCTTGTGGCTAGTTTTGCCTTGACTTCTTTTTCCTTTGACTCTGTGGCTTATTTTGCCTTGACTTCTTTTTCCTTTTGACTCTGTGGCTTGTCTTGCCTTGACTTCTTTTTCCTTTGACTCTGTGGCTTATTTTGCCTTGACTTCTTTTTCCTTTTGACTCTGTGGCTTGTCCTGCCTTGACTTCTTTTTCCTTTCACTCAGTCTTTGTGGCTTGTTTACCCTTGACTCTGTGGCTTGTCTTTGCCTTGACTTACTGTGTGGCTTGCTTTCCCTTGACCATGTAGCTCCTGAAATCTGCTGGAGGCCGCTGACATTTTTGCTTCTCCCTAGTATAGTCTCCACTGTGCAACCTTGTGGCTTGTTGTGGCTTGTTTTCCTTAGGGAGGCCCCTCCCCTTTACTGGGTAGCTTCCTCGTTGGGGAATGACTAAGCAATTATTTTCCCTTAACTTAGTGGCTTGTTTTGCCTTGACAGGATATTTCCCTTAGACATTTATGGTTTTAAACCCCAATTAGGACTTTCCCATATTAGGACTCTCTTATGAATATAAACCCAAATTAGGACTTTCTTATGAGTAGGTAATAACCATTTTCTCCTTATTTTTATTTCCCAGGAACATTTATGTTTTTAATTTTCTTTCACCCTTTAAGCATACCAGTGACTTTCTCGGCCAATTTCTTGTTTTCCCTTTACTTTGTGGCTTATTTTGCCTTAACTAGCACATGCCCATCAGGAGGAACACTAGAGGATACGCGCTGGCACCGCACAACGTCCAGACAGGACCCGGGAGGCACTGGCTGGTTAGGTTTACCACAAAGATCCACGTCCTGGCCTAGGCCAAGGCCGTGTTGTGCACTGTCCTTCCCAAGCCCCATCCCCGACGCCCCACAGATGCCAAGCAAGCACCCCAACGTGTATTTGGACTATCCTTCCATTCTCCTTTGATGTTAAACGTGGCGTGGGGATTGTATCTCAGTCAATTTTAGGACACATCATCAGTAGTGTTCCTTTGAATCATGGGGTGTTTCGGCCTTTCAACACTAGACACCCTCATCAAAGGTGGCCAGCCACAGGGTGATCAAACCCGAGCTTGTGTCCCATGCCCAATCACAAGTCCAGGATTTGGGGATGGGTTAGGGTTATGATTTGGGGTTAGGATTAGAATTTAGAATTGGGGTTATGGTTAGGATTAAGGTTAGGAGTCAGCTTGTACCTCTTGGGGTTGAGGTTAGAATTAGGGTTAGGGTTAGAGTTCATATATTTGGGTTTTGTTTAGTCTAAATGTAGACTTTTGGAAAACAAACGCTGGTGGCCAATATTCTGTTTTTAAAGAAATAATATTTAAATGCGATTACATGGTTTGGCCACAAGATGGCAGTGAGCCCTTTTCAGTCTAAAAATAGACTTTTATCGCTTACCCCTTGCTGCTCCCCCAATCTGCAAACAGCACTCAGAACCAAAAAAGACATTATGTGTCAGACCGACCTCCAGAAGCTGCAGAACCACATCCTCGAAACAAAGAAAAGACAGTTATTCAGTGGCTGTCCTGTTTTTCAGCCTTAAACTAGAAATGGCTTATTTACCCTTGACTTCATGGCTTGTTTTGCCTTGGCTTCTGTGTAGCTTTCTTCCTTTTACTCAGTCTTGTGGCTAGTTTTGCCTTGACTTCTTTTTCCTTTGACTCTGTGGCTTATTTTGCCTTGACTTCTTTTTCCTTTTGACTCTGTGGCTTGTCTTGCCTTGACTTCTTTTTCCTTTGACTCTGTGGCTTATTTTGCCTTGACTTCTTTTTCCTTTTGACTCTGTGGCTTGTCCTGCCTTGACTTCTTTTTCCTTTCACTCAGTCTTTGTGGCTTGTTTACCCTTGACTCTGTGGCTTGTCTTTGCCTTGACTTACTGTGTGGCTTGCTTTCCCTTGACCATGTAGCTCCTGAAATCTGCTGGAGGCCGCTGACATTTTTGCTTCTCCCTAGTATAGTCTCCACTGTGCAACCTTGTGGCTTGTTGTGGCTTGTTTTCCTTAGGGAGGCCCCTCCCCTTTACTGGGTAGCTTCCTCGTTGGGGAATGACTAAGCAATTATTTTCCCTTAACTTAGTGGCTTGTTTTGCCTTGACAGGATATTTCCCTTAGACATTTATGGTTTTAAACCCCAATTAGGACTTTCCCATATTAGGACTCTCTTATGAATATAAACCCAAATTAGGACTTTCTTATGAGTAGGTAATAACCATTTTCTCCTTATTTTTATTTCCCAGGAACATTTATGTTTTTAATTTTCTTTCACCCTTTAAGCATACCAGTGACTTTCTCGGCCAATTTCTTGTTTTCCCTTTACTTTGTGGCTTATTTTGCCTTAACTAGCACATGCCCATCAGGAGGAACACTAGAGGATACGCGCTGGCACCGCACAACGTCCAGACAGGACCCGGGAGGCACTGGCTGGTTAGGTTTACCACAAAGATCCACGTCCTGGCCTAGGCCAAGGCCGTGTTGTGCACTGTCCTTCCCAAGCCCCATCCCCGACGCCCCACAGATGCCAAGCAAGCACCCCAACGTGTATTTGGACTATCCTTCCATTCTCCTTTGATGTTAAACGTGGCGTGGGGATTGTATCTCAGTCAATTTTAGGACACATCATCAGTAGTGTTCCTTTGAATCATGGGGTGTTTCGGCCTTTCAACACTAGACACCCTCATCAAAGGTGGCCAGCCACAGGGTGATCAAACCCGAGCTTGTGTCCCATGCCCAATCACAAGTCCAGGATTTGGGGATGGGTTAGGGTTATGATTTGGGGTTAGGATTAGAATTTAGAATTGGGGTTATGGTTAGGATTAAGGTTAGGAGTCAGCTTGTACCTCTTGGGGTTGAGGTTAGAATTAGGGTTAGGGTTAGAGTTCATATATTTGGGTTTTGTTTAGTCTAAATGTAGACTTTTGGAAAACAAACGCTGGTGGCCAATATTCTGTTTTTAAAGAAATAATATTTAAATGCGATTACATGGTTTGGCCACAAGATGGCAGTGAGCCCTTTTCAGTCTAAAAATAGACTTTTATCGCTTACCCCTTGCTGCTCCCCCAATCTGCAAACAGCACTCAGAACCAAAAAAGACATTATGTGTCAGACCGACCTCCAGAAGCTGCAGAACCACATCCTCGAAACAAAGAAAAGACAGTTATTCAGTGGCTGTCCTGTTTTTCAGCCTTAAACTAGAAATGGCTTATTTACCCTTGACTTCATGGCTTGTTTTGCCTTGGCTTCTGTGTAGCTTTCTTCCTTTTACTCAGTCTTGTGGCTAGTTTTGCCTTGACTTCTTTTTCCTTTGACTCTGTGGCTTATTTTGCCTTGACTTCTTTTTCCTTTTGACTCTGTGGCTTGTCTTGCCTTGACTTCTTTTTCCTTTGACTCTGTGGCTTATTTTGCCTTGACTTCTTTTTCCTTTTGACTCTGTGGCTTGTCCTGCCTTGACTTCTTTTTCCTTTCACTCAGTCTTTGTGGCTTGTTTACCCTTGACTCTGTGGCTTGTCTTTGCCTTGACTTACTGTGTGGCTTGCTTTCCCTTGACCATGTAGCTCCTGAAATCTGCTGGAGGCCGCTGACATTTTTGCTTCTCCCTAGTATAGTCTCCACTGTGCAACCTTGTGGCTTGTTGTGGCTTGTTTTCCTTAGGGAGGCCCCTCCCCTTTACTGGGTAGCTTCCTCGTTGGGGAATGACTAAGCAATTATTTTCCCTTAACTTAGTGGCTTGTTTTGCCTTGACAGGATATTTCCCTTAGACATTTATGGTTTTAAACCCCAATTAGGACTTTCCCATATTAGGACTCTCTTATGAATATAAACCCAAATTAGGACTTTCTTATGAGTAGGTAATAACCATTTTCTCCTTATTTTTATTTCCCAGGAACATTTATGTTTTTAATTTTCTTTCACCCTTTAAGCATACCAGTGACTTTCTCGGCCAATTTCTTGTTTTCCCTTTACTTTGTGGCTTATTTTGCCTTAACTAGCACATGCCCATCAGGAGGAACACTAGAGGATACGCGCTGGCACCGCACAACGTCCAGACAGGACCCGGGAGGCACTGGCTGGTTAGGTTTACCACAAAGATCCACGTCCTGGCCTAGGCCAAGGCCGTGTTGTGCACTGTCCTTCCCAAGCCCCATCCCCGACGCCCCACAGATGCCAAGCAAGCACCCCAACGTGTATTTGGACTATCCTTCCATTCTCCTTTGATGTTAAACGTGGCGTGGGGATTGTATCTCAGTCAATTTTAGGACACATCATCAGTAGTGTTCCTTTGAATCATGGGGTGTTTCGGCCTTTCAACACTAGACACCCTCATCAAAGGTGGCCAGCCACAGGGTGATCAAACCCGAGCTTGTGTCCCATGCCCAATCACAAGTCCAGGATTTGGGGATGGGTTAGGGTTATGATTTGGGGTTAGGATTAGAATTTAGAATTGGGGTTATGGTTAGGATTAAGGTTAGGAGTCAGCTTGTACCTCTTGGGGTTGAGGTTAGAATTAGGGTTAGGGTTAGAGTTCATATATTTGGGTTTTGTTTAGTCTAAATGTAGACTTTTGGAAAACAAACGCTGGTGGCCAATATTCTGTTTTTAAAGAAATAATATTTAAATGCGATTACATGGTTTGGCCACAAGATGGCAGTGAGCCCTTTTCAGTCTAAAAATAGACTTTTATCGCTTACCCCTTGCTGCTCCCCCAATCTGCAAACAGCACTCAGAACCAAAAAAGACATTATGTGTCAGACCGACCTCCAGAAGCTGCAGAACCACATCCTCGAAACAAAGAAAAGACAGTTATTCAGTGGCTGTCCTGTTTTTCAGCCTTAAACTAGAAATGGCTTATTTACCCTTGACTTCATGGCTTGTTTTGCCTTGGCTTCTGTGTAGCTTTCTTCCTTTTACTCAGTCTTGTGGCTAGTTTTGCCTTGACTTCTTTTTCCTTTGACTCTGTGGCTTATTTTGCCTTGACTTCTTTTTCCTTTTGACTCTGTGGCTTGTCTTGCCTTGACTTCTTTTTCCTTTGACTCTGTGGCTTATTTTGCCTTGACTTCTTTTTCCTTTTGACTCTGTGGCTTGTCCTGCCTTGACTTCTTTTTCCTTTCACTCAGTCTTTGTGGCTTGTTTACCCTTGACTCTGTGGCTTGTCTTTGCCTTGACTTACTGTGTGGCTTGCTTTCCCTTGACCATGTAGCTCCTGAAATCTGCTGGAGGCCGCTGACATTTTTGCTTCTCCCTAGTATAGTCTCCACTGTGCAACCTTGTGGCTTGTTGTGGCTTGTTTTCCTTAGGGAGGCCCCTCCCCTTTACTGGGTAGCTTCCTCGTTGGGGAATGACTAAGCAATTATTTTCCCTTAACTTAGTGGCTTGTTTTGCCTTGACAGGATATTTCCCTTAGACATTTATGGTTTTAAACCCCAATTAGGACTTTCCCATATTAGGACTCTCTTATGAATATAAACCCAAATTAGGACTTTCTTATGAGTAGGTAATAACCATTTTCTCCTTATTTTTATTTCCCAGGAACATTTATGTTTTTAATTTTCTTTCACCCTTTAAGCATACCAGTGACTTTCTCGGCCAATTTCTTGTTTTCCCTTTACTTTGTGGCTTATTTTGCCTTAACTAGCACATGCCCATCAGGAGGAACACTAGAGGATACGCGCTGGCACCGCACAACGTCCAGACAGGACCCGGGAGGCACTGGCTGGTTAGGTTTACCACAAAGATCCACGTCCTGGCCTAGGCCAAGGCCGTGTTGTGCACTGTCCTTCCCAAGCCCCATCCCCGACGCCCCACAGATGCCAAGCAAGCACCCCAACGTGTATTTGGACTATCCTTCCATTCTCCTTTGATGTTAAACGTGGCGTGGGGATTGTATCTCAGTCAATTTTAGGACACATCATCAGTAGTGTTCCTTTGAATCATGGGGTGTTTCGGCCTTTCAACACTAGACACCCTCATCAAAGGTGGCCAGCCACAGGGTGATCAAACCCGAGCTTGTGTCCCATGCCCAATCACAAGTCCAGGATTTGGGGATGGGTTAGGGTTATGATTTGGGGTTAGGATTAGAATTTAGAATTGGGGTTATGGTTAGGATTAAGGTTAGGAGTCAGCTTGTACCTCTTGGGGTTGAGGTTAGAATTAGGGTTAGGGTTAGAGTTCATATATTTGGGTTTTGTTTAGTCTAAATGTAGACTTTTGGAAAACAAACGCTGGTGGCCAATATTCTGTTTTTAAAGAAATAATATTTAAATGCGATTACATGGTTTGGCCACAAGATGGCAGTGAGCCCTTTTCAGTCTAAAAATAGACTTTTATCGCTTACCCCTTGCTGCTCCCCCAATCTGCAAACAGCACTCAGAACCAAAAAAGACATTATGTGTCAGACCGACCTCCAGAAGCTGCAGAACCACATCCTCGAAACAAAGAAAAGACAGTTATTCAGTGGCTGTCCTGTTTTTCAGCCTTAAACTAGAAATGGCTTATTTACCCTTGACTTCATGGCTTGTTTTGCCTTGGCTTCTGTGTAGCTTTCTTCCTTTTACTCAGTCTTGTGGCTAGTTTTGCCTTGACTTCTTTTTCCTTTGACTCTGTGGCTTATTTTGCCTTGACTTCTTTTTCCTTTTGACTCTGTGGCTTGTCTTGCCTTGACTTCTTTTTCCTTTGACTCTGTGGCTTATTTTGCCTTGACTTCTTTTTCCTTTTGACTCTGTGGCTTGTCCTGCCTTGACTTCTTTTTCCTTTCACTCAGTCTTTGTGGCTTGTTTACCCTTGACTCTGTGGCTTGTCTTTGCCTTGACTTACTGTGTGGCTTGCTTTCCCTTGACCATGTAGCTCCTGAAATCTGCTGGAGGCCGCTGACATTTTTGCTTCTCCCTAGTATAGTCTCCACTGTGCAACCTTGTGGCTTGTTGTGGCTTGTTTTCCTTAGGGAGGCCCCTCCCCTTTACTGGGTAGCTTCCTCGTTGGGGAATGACTAAGCAATTATTTTCCCTTAACTTAGTGGCTTGTTTTGCCTTGACAGGATATTTCCCTTAGACATTTATGGTTTTAAACCCCAATTAGGACTTTCCCATATTAGGACTCTCTTATGAATATAAACCCAAATTAGGACTTTCTTATGAGTAGGTAATAACCATTTTCTCCTTATTTTTATTTCCCAGGAACATTTATGTTTTTAATTTTCTTTCACCCTTTAAGCATACCAGTGACTTTCTCGGCCAATTTCTTGTTTTCCCTTTACTTTGTGGCTTATTTTGCCTTAACTAGCACATGCCCATCAGGAGGAACACTAGAGGATACGCGCTGGCACCGCACAACGTCCAGACAGGACCCGGGAGGCACTGGCTGGTTAGGTTTACCACAAAGATCCACGTCCTGGCCTAGGCCAAGGCCGTGTTGTGCACTGTCCTTCCCAAGCCCCATCCCCGACGCCCCACAGATGCCAAGCAAGCACCCCAACGTGTATTTGGACTATCCTTCCATTCTCCTTTGATGTTAAACGTGGCGTGGGGATTGTATCTCAGTCAATTTTAGGACACATCATCAGTAGTGTTCCTTTGAATCATGGGGTGTTTCGGCCTTTCAACACTAGACACCCTCATCAAAGGTGGCCAGCCACAGGGTGATCAAACCCGAGCTTGTGTCCCATGCCCAATCACAAGTCCAGGATTTGGGGATGGGTTAGGGTTATGATTTGGGGTTAGGATTAGAATTTAGAATTGGGGTTATGGTTAGGATTAAGGTTAGGAGTCAGCTTGTACCTCTTGGGGTTGAGGTTAGAATTAGGGTTAGGGTTAGAGTTCATATATTTGGGTTTTGTTTAGTCTAAATGTAGACTTTTGGAAAACAAACGCTGGTGGCCAATATTCTGTTTTTAAAGAAATAATATTTAAATGCGATTACATGGTTTGGCCACAAGATGGCAGTGAGCCCTTTTCAGTCTAAAAATAGACTTTTATCGCTTACCCCTTGCTGCTCCCCCAATCTGCAAACAGCACTCAGAACCAAAAAAGACATTATGTGTCAGACCGACCTCCAGAAGCTGCAGAACCACATCCTCGAAACAAAGAAAAGACAGTTATTCAGTGGCTGTCCTGTTTTTCAGCCTTAAACTAGAAATGGCTTATTTACCCTTGACTTCATGGCTTGTTTTGCCTTGGCTTCTGTGTAGCTTTCTTCCTTTTACTCAGTCTTGTGGCTAGTTTTGCCTTGACTTCTTTTTCCTTTGACTCTGTGGCTTATTTTGCCTTGACTTCTTTTTCCTTTTGACTCTGTGGCTTGTCTTGCCTTGACTTCTTTTTCCTTTGACTCTGTGGCTTATTTTGCCTTGACTTCTTTTTCCTTTTGACTCTGTGGCTTGTCCTGCCTTGACTTCTTTTTCCTTTCACTCAGTCTTTGTGGCTTGTTTACCCTTGACTCTGTGGCTTGTCTTTGCCTTGACTTACTGTGTGGCTTGCTTTCCCTTGACCATGTAGCTCCTGAAATCTGCTGGAGGCCGCTGACATTTTTGCTTCTCCCTAGTATAGTCTCCACTGTGCAACCTTGTGGCTTGTTGTGGCTTGTTTTCCTTAGGGAGGCCCCTCCCCTTTACTGGGTAGCTTCCTCGTTGGGGAATGACTAAGCAATTATTTTCCCTTAACTTAGTGGCTTGTTTTGCCTTGACAGGATATTTCCCTTAGACATTTATGGTTTTAAACCCCAATTAGGACTTTCCCATATTAGGACTCTCTTATGAATATAAACCCAAATTAGGACTTTCTTATGAGTAGGTAATAACCATTTTCTCCTTATTTTTATTTCCCAGGAACATTTATGTTTTTAATTTTCTTTCACCCTTTAAGCATACCAGTGACTTTCTCGGCCAATTTCTTGTTTTCCCTTTACTTTGTGGCTTATTTTGCCTTAACTAGCACATGCCCATCAGGAGGAACACTAGAGGATACGCGCTGGCACCGCACAACGTCCAGACAGGACCCGGGAGGCACTGGCTGGTTAGGTTTACCACAAAGATCCACGTCCTGGCCTAGGCCAAGGCCGTGTTGTGCACTGTCCTTCCCAAGCCCCATCCCCGACGCCCCACAGATGCCAAGCAAGCACCCCAACGTGTATTTGGACTATCCTTCCATTCTCCTTTGATGTTAAACGTGGCGTGGGGATTGTATCTCAGTCAATTTTAGGACACATCATCAGTAGTGTTCCTTTGAATCATGGGGTGTTTCGGCCTTTCAACACTAGACACCCTCATCAAAGGTGGCCAGCCACAGGGTGATCAAACCCGAGCTTGTGTCCCATGCCCAATCACAAGTCCAGGATTTGGGGATGGGTTAGGGTTATGATTTGGGGTTAGGGTTAGGATTAGAATTTAGAATTGGGGTTATGGTTAGAATTAAGGTTAGGAGTCAGCTTGTACCTCTTGGGGTTGAGGTTAGAATTAGGGTTAGGGTTAGAGTTCATATATTTGGGTTTTGTTTAGTCTAGATGTAGACTTTTGGAAAACAAACGCTGATGGCCAATATTCTGTTTTTAAAGAAATAATAACATTTAAATGCAATTACATGGTTTGGCCACAAGATGGCAGTGAGCCCTTTTCAGTCTAAAAACAGACTTTTATCGCTTACCCCTTGCTGCTCCCCCAATCTGCAAACAGCACTCAGAACCAAAAAGTCATTATGTGTCAGACCGACCTCCAAAAGCTGCAGAACCACATCCTCGAAACAAAGAAAAGACAGTTATTCAGTGGCTGTCCTGTTTTTCAGCCTTAAGCTAGAAATGGCTTGTTTACCCTTGACTTCATGGCTTGTTTTGCCTTGGCTTCTGTGTAGCTTTTTTCCTTTTACTCAGTCTTGTGGCTAGTTTTGCCTTGACTTCTTTTACCTTTGACTCTGTGGCTTATTTTGCCTTGACTTCTTTTTCCTTTTGACTCTGTGGCTTGTCTTGCCTTGACTTCTTTTTCCTTTGACTCTGTGGCTTATTTTGCCTTGACTTCTTTTTCCTTTTGACTCTGTGGCTTGTCTTGCCTTGACTTCTTTTTCCTTTGACTCTGTGGCTTATTTTGCCTTGACTTCTTTTTCCTTTTGACTCTGTGGCTTGTCCTGCCTTGACTTCTTTTTCCTTTCACTCAGTCTTTGTGGCTTGTTTACCCTTGACTCTGTGGCTTGTCTTTGCCTTGACTTACTGTGTGGCTTGCTTTCCCTTGACCATGTAGCTCCTGAAATCTGCTGGAGGCCGCTGACATTTTTGCTTCTCCCTAGTATAGTCTCCACTGTGCAACCTTGTGGCTTGTTGTGGCTTGTTTTCCTTAGGGAGGCCCCTCCCCTTTACTGGGTAGCTTCCTCGTTGGGGAATGACTAAGCAATTATTTTCCCTTAACTTAGTGGCTTGTTTTGCCTTGACAGGATATTTCCCTTAGACATTTATGGTTTTAAACCCCAATTAGGACTTTCCCATATTAGGACTCTCTTATGAATATAAACCCAAATTAGGACTTTCTTATGAGTAGGTAATAACCATTTTCTCCTTATTTTTATTTCCCAGGAACATTTATGTTTTTAATTTTCTTTCACCCTTTAAGCATACCAGTGACTTTCTCGGCCAATTTCTTGTTTTCCCTTTACTTTGTGGCTTATTTTGCCTTAACTAGCACATGCCCATCAGGAGGAACACTAGAGGATACACGCTGGCACCGCACAACGTCCAGACAGGACCCGGGAGGCACTGGCTGGTTAGGTTTACCACAAAGATCCACGTCCTGGCCTAGGCCAAGGCCGTGTTGTGCACTGTCCTTCCCAAGCCCCATCCCCGACGCCCCACAGATGCCAAGCAAGCACCCCAACGTGTATTTGGACTATCCTTCCATTCTCCTTTGATGTTAAACGTGGCGTGGGGATTGTATCTCAGTCAATTTTAGGACACATCATCAGTAGTGTTCCTTTGAATCATGGGGTGTTTCGGCCTTTCAACACTAGACACCCTCATCAAAGGTGGCCAGCCACAGGGTGATCAAACCCGAGCTTGTGTCCCATGCCCAATCACAAGTCCAGGATTTGGGGATGGGTTAGGGTTATGATTTGGGGTTAGGGTTAGGATTAGAATTTAGAATTGGGGTTATGGTTAGAATTAAGGTTAGGAGTCAGCTTGTACCTCTTGGGGTTGAGGTTAGAATTAGGGTTAGGGTTAGAGTTCATATATTTGGGTTTTGTTTAGTCTAGATGTAGACTTTTGGAAAACAAACGCTGATGGCCAATATTCTGTTTTTAAAGAAATAATAACATTTAAATGCAATTACATGGTTTGGCCACAAGATGGCAGTGAGCCCTTTTCAGTCTAAAAACAGACTTTTATCACTTACCCCTTGCTGCTCCCCCAATCTGCAAACAGCACTCAGAACCAAAAAGTCATTATGTGTCAGACCGACCTCCAAAAGCTGCAGAACCACATCCTCGAAACAAAGAAAAGACAGTTATTCAGTGGCTGTCCTGTTTTTCAGCCTTAAGCTAGAAATGGCTTGTTTACCCTTGACTTCATGGCTTGTTTTGCCTTGGCTTCTGTGTAGCTTTTTTCCTTTTACTCAGTCTTGTGGCTAGTTTTGCCTTGACTTCTTTTACCTTTGACTCTGTGGCTTATTTTGCCTTGACTTCTTTTTCCTTTTGACTCTGTGGCTTGTCTTGCCTTGACTTCTTTTTCCTTTGACTCTGTGGCTTATTTTGCCTTGACTTCTTTTTCCTTTTGACTCTGTGGCTTGTCTTGCCTTGACTTCTTTTTCCTTTGACTCTGTGGCTTATTTTGCCTTGACTTCTTTTTCCTTTTGACTCTGTGGCTTGTCCTGCCTTGACTTCTTTTTCCTTTCACTCAGTCTTTGTGGCTTGTTTACCCTTGACTCTGTGGCTTGTCTTTGCCTTGACTTACTGTGTGGCTTGCTTTCCCTTGACCATGTAGCTCCTGAAATCTGCTGGAGGCCGCTGACATTTTTGCTTCTCCCTAGTATAGTCTCCACTGTGCAACCTTGTGGCTTGTTGTGGCTTGTTTTCCTTAGGGAGGCCCCTCCCCTTTACTGGGTAGCTTCCTCGTTGGGGAATGACTAAGCAATTATTTTCCCTTAACTTAGTGGCTTGTTTTGCCTTGACAGGATATTTCCCTTAGACATTTATGGTTTTAAACCCCAATTAGGACTTTCCCATATTAGGACTCTCTTATGAATATAAACCCAAATTAGGACTTTCTTATGAGTAGGTAATAACCATTTTCTCCTTATTTTTATTTCCCAGGAACATTTATGTTTTTAATTTTCTTTCACCCTTTAAGCATACCAGTGACTTTCTCGGCCAATTTCTTGTTTTCCCTTTACTTTGTGGCTTATTTTGCCTTAACTAGCACATGCCCATCAGGAGGAACACTAGAGGATACACGCTGGCACCGCACAACGTCCAGACAGGACCCGGGAGGCACTGGCTGGTTAGGTTTACCACAAAGATCCACGTCCTGGCCTAGGCCAAGGCCGTGTTGTGCACTGTCCTTCCCAAGCCCCATCCCCGACGCCCCACAGATGCCAAGCAAGCACCCCAACGTGTATTTGGACTATCCTTCCATTCTCCTTTGATGTTAAACGTGGCGTGGGGATTGTATCTCAGTCAATTTTAGGACACATCATCAGTAGTGTTCCTTTGAATCATGGGGTGTTTCGGCCTTTCAACACTAGACACCCTCATCAAAGGTGGCCAGCCACAGGGTGATCAAACCCGAGCTTGTGTCCCATGCCCAATCACAAGTCCAGGATTTGGGGATGGGTTAGGGTTATGATTTGGGGTTAGGGTTAGGATTAGAATTTAGAATTGGGGTTATGGTTAGAATTAAGGTTAGGAGTCAGCTTGTACCTCTTGGGGTTGAGGTTAGAATTAGGGTTAGGGTTAGAGTTCATATATTTGGGTTTTGTTTAGTCTAGATGTAGACTTTTGGAAAACAAACGCTGATGGCCAATATTCTGTTTTTAAAGAAATAATAACATTTAAATGCAATTACATGGTTTGGCCACAAGATGGCAGTGAGCCCTTTTCAGTCTAAAAACAGACTTTTATCGCTTACCCCTTGCTGCTCCCCCAATCTGCAAACAGCACTCAGAACCAAAAAGTCATTATGTGTCAGACCGACCTCCAAAAGCTGCAGAACCACATCCTCGAAACAAAGAAAAGACAGTTATTCAGTGGCTGTCCTGTTTTTCAGCCTTAAGCTAGAAATGGCTTGTTTACCCTTGACTTCATGGCTTGTTTTGCCTTGGCTTCTGTGTAGCTTTTTTCCTTTTACTCAGTCTTGTGGCTAGTTTTGCCTTGACTTCTTTTACCTTTGACTCTGTGGCTTGTCTTGCCTTGACTTCTTTTTCCTTTTGACTCTGTGGCTTGTCTTGCCTTGACTTCTTTTTCCTTTGACTCTGTGGCTTATTTTGCCTTGACTTCTTTTTCCTTTTGACTCTGTGGCTTGTCTTGCCTTGACTTCTTTTTCCTTTGACTCTGTGGCTTATTTTGCCTTGACTTCTTTTTCCTTTTGACTCTGTGGCTTGTCCTGCCTTGACTTCTTTTTCCTTTCACTCAGTCTTTGTGGCTTGTTTACCCTTGACTCTGTGGCTTGTCTTTGCCTTGACTTACTGTGTGGCTTGCTTTCCCTTGACCATGTAGCTCCTGAAATCTGCTGGAGGCCGCTGACATTTTTGCTTCTCCCTAGTATAGTCTCCACTGTGCAACCTTGTGGCTTGTTGTGGCTTGTTTTCCTTAGGGAGGCCCCTCCCCTTTACTGGGTAGCTTCCTCGTTGGGGAATGACTAAGCAATTATTTTCCCTTAACTTAGTGGCTTGTTTTGCCTTGACAGGATATTTCCCTTAGACATTTATGGTTTTAAACCCCAATTAGGACTTTCCCATATTAGGACTCTCTTATGAATATAAACCCAAATTAGGACTTTCTTATGAGTAGGTAATAACCATTTTCTCCTTATTTTTATTTCCCAGGAACATTTATGTTTTTAATTTTCTTTCACCCTTTAAGCATACCAGTGACTTTCTCGGCCAATTTCTTGTTTTCCCTTTACTTTGTGGCTTATTTTGCCTTAACTAGCACATGCCCATCAGGAGGAACACTAGAGGATACACGCTGGCACCGCACAACGTCCAGACAGGACCCGGGAGGCACTGGCTGGTTAGGTTTACCACAAAGATCCACGTCCTGGCCTAGGCCAAGGCCGTGTTGTGCACTGTCCTTCCCAAGCCCCATCCCCGATGCCCCACAGATGCCAAGCAAGCACCCCAACGTGTATTTGGACTATCCTTCCATTCTCCTTTGATGTTAAACGTGGCGTGGGGATTGTATCTCAGTCAATTTTAGGACACATCATCAGTAGTGTTCCTTTGAATCATGGGGTGTTTTGGCCTTTCAACACTAGACACCCTCATCAAAGGTGGCCAGCCACAGGGTGATCAAACCCGAGCTTGTGTCCCATGCCCAATCACAAGTCCAGGATTTGGGGATGGGTTAGGGTTATGATTTGGGGTTAGGGTTAGGATTAGAATTTAGAATTAGGGTTAGGGTTAGGGTTAGGGTTAGGGGTTAGGGTTAGGGTTAGGGGTTAGGGTTAGGGTAAATAAGGTAAATGTCTGCCCAGACGATATCAGACCATTTGGTTTTTTGGCTCTAGCGTCCGTCTGGAAGGTCCTAGAGTGATGTGCGACCCCTCCCTGGATTCAGTTGGCCCAGGGCTATCCGCTGATACCAAACCCGTTACGCTGCGACATCGGGGGCGGAGCCAGAGCCGAAAAAATGGTTTATTTTATTTTATTTTGACGATATCTCCGGAACGGAAGGTCGTAGAGACACGGGACCACTTCTGGCGTGTTCAGAGACCTCGAGTTATGTGGGACGCCACCCACTCCCGAGTCTCTACGACCTTCCATTCCGGAGTTATTCGCGACAAACCGTTTTGCCATAGGAATGAATGGGACGAAAATTTCACTAAGTCCCACAGCCAAAAAACTTCCTGGTGGACATTGTTAGGAGCACGTGTCAGGTTATTTGGAGTCTATTGGTACCTATATTACAGACATGTTTTTTTTTGAATTTTTAAATCTGAACATATATTTCATGCCTAGCCTAGCTTAGCCTAGCCTAGTTTAGCATAGCCTAGCCTATCCTAGCCTAGCCTGGCTTAGTTTAGCCTAGCCTAGCTTAGCCTATCCTAGCTCAGCCTAGCCTAGCCTAACATCCTTAACACATTATCCAAAAAAGTATGAGTTAACTTACCATTTTGATGTCAAAACGTCGAATAGGGTTAGGATTTGGGGTTAAGGTTAGGGTCATGATTGACATTTCGGTACAGTATGTACCTTCTTCAGGCGTTGGCTTGCTAGAGACAAAAATAGAAATAAATAAATAAATAAATAAATAAACAAACAGTATGTTTTAAATGTATTTGGGTGGCCAATATTCCGTTTTTAAAGAAAGGGTCTGTAAATTATTACCAGCAAAAACTTACATCAATTTACAGATCTTCATGATAATATTTCGATGCAATTATACGGTTTGGCCACAAGATGTCAGTGAAAGACCACAAAAAACTTTTGAATAGGTAGTGTTCTGTTTAGTCTAGAAATAGACTTTTGGAAGATAAATGCTGGATTTTGTTTAATCAAAAAACAAAACAAAACCATAGCTTCCTTCAGTCTAGAAATAGACTTTTGGAAGATAAATGCTGGATTTGTGTTGAAAACAAAAAATCAGAGCCTTCTTCAGTCTAGAAATAGACTTTTGGAAGATAAATGCTGGATTTTGCTTAAAACAAAACCAAAAAAAATTAGAGCTTCCTTCAGTCTAGAAATAGACTTTTGGGAGATAAACGCTGGACAGAGCTTTCTTCAGTCTAGAAATAGACTTTTGGGAGATAAACGCTGGATAGCAGGAGAACCGATGCATGTGTGCCTGTGTTTGAGCCTGTGTTCTATTTATACTCTGAGGAAGGCCCCTCCCCTTCCTTGTTAGAGAATGACTAAGTAAATTCCATTTTCCATTGAGTTTGAATGGGCTAAAATTGGTTATAAAAACTAACTAAAATTATTAAATTTAAACATTTGAATACTTTTACATGTTTCTTAAATGCCATTAGGAATTTTCTATCAAATCTATTTTCAATTTTCCATATGTACCCTTACAGTTTTTTCCTTTTTCTTTTTGTATTGGAGTGAATGGGTTGCAGTTAATCTTTAGAATTGTACCAAATATTTAAATAATTCCACTGGACATTTATGGTTTTTAACCCCAATCAGAACTTTCTTATGCATAGGTAATAACCATTTTCCCTTTATTTTCCTTTTTTGAGTGTTTATTGTTTTCCTTTTAAATTTTCTTTCACCTTTTAGGCATACCAGTGATTTTCGCGGCCAATTTCACATGCCCATCAGGGTTAGGGTTAGGGTTAGGGTTAGGTTATAGGGTAAATAAGGTAAATGTCTGCCCAGACGATATCAGACCATTTGGTTTTTTGGCTCTAGCGTCCGTCCGGAAGGTCCTAGAGTGATGTGCGACCCCTCCCTGGATTCAGTTGGCCCAGGGCTATCCGCTGATACCAAACCCGTTACGCTGCGACATCGGGGGCGGAGCCAGAGCCGAAAAAATGGTTTATTTTATTTTATTTTGACGATATCTCCGGAACGGAAGGTCGTAGAGACACGGGACCACTTTTGGCGTGTTCAGAGACCTCGAGTTATGTGGGACGCCACCCACTCCCGAGTCTCTACGACCTTCCATTCCGGAGTTATTCGCGACAAGGGTTAGGGTTAGGGTTAGGGTAAATAAGGTAAATGTCTGCCCAGACGATATCAGACCATTTGGTTTTTTGGCTCTAGCGTCCGTCCGGAAGGTCCTAGAGTGATGTGCGACCCCTCCCTGGATTCAGTTGGCCCAGGGCTATCCGCTGATACCAAACCCGTTACGCTGCGACATCGGGGGCGGAGCCAGAGCCGAAAAAATGGTTTATTTTATTTTATTTTGACGATATCTCCGGAACGGAAGGTCGTAGAGACACGGGACCACTTTTGGCGTGTTCAGAGACCTCGAGTTATGTGGGACGCCACCCACTCCCGAGTCTCTACGACCTTCCATTCCGGAGTTATTCGCGACAAGGGTTAGGGTTAGGGTTAGGGTTAGGGTTAGGCGAATGGACTCGATTTGTGGAACGCTCCCCATTGACGGGACTGCAGATTTGGACGCAAACCGATGTGAGCGGTCACAACGGATTGCAACCGTTCATCCGTAATGGCAAGTTGGAATCCAAGAATCTAGTCCTGGGAATTTGGCTAGCTTAGCATAATCGGCTAGGATCTGGGTCTGTTGGACTCTAGGGGGTAGGCTGGGACAGGAGACATGACTTCTGGAACCCAGAATTGCCTTTTTCCCCAGGGACTCGATTCTTGGAATCCAGACTCGATTTTTGGAATTTGCCCAGAAAGTGACTCTGATGGGCCGGGGAAGGCCCCTGGAGCCCTGGGCCAGGCCCCAGGGACTTGACTTTTGGAACCCAGACTTGATTTTTGGAACTTGCCCCAAAAGTGACTCTGATGGGCTGGGGAAGGCCCCTGGAGCCCCAGGGACTTGATTTTTGGAACCCAGACTTGATTCTTGGAACTTGCCCAGAAAGTGACTCTGATGGGCTGGGGAAGGCCCCTGGAGCCCTGGGCCAGGCCCCAGGGACTTGATTTTTGGAACCCAGACTTGATTTTTGGAACTTGCCCAGAAAGTGACCCTGATGGGCTGGGGAAGGCCCCTGGAGCCCTGGGCCAGGCCCCAGGGACTTGGTTTTTGGACTGGGACCACTTTTTGGGAAATTGCCCCAAAAGTGACTCTGATGGGCTGGGGAAGACCGCTGGAGCCCTGGGCCAGCCTCCCCTGGAAGTCCCAGGCTGGGGGAGCTCCACTCGGGGCTGGGGCAGCCTCCCCTGGAAGTCCCAGGCTGGGGGAGCAGCACTCGGGGCTGGGGCAGCCTCCCCTGGAAGTCCCGGGCAGCTAACCCTACTCCCAGGGCTGGGGAGCTCCACTTAGGGCTGGGGCAGCCTCCCCTGGAAGTCCCAGGCTGGGGGAGCTCCACTCGGGGCTGGGGCAGCCTCCCTGGAAGTCCCAGGCTGGGGGAGCTCCACTCGGGGCTGGGGCAGCCTCCCCTGGAAGTCCCAGGCTGGGGGAGCTCCACTCGGGGCTGGGGCAGCCTCCCCTGGAAGTCCCGGGCAGGTAACCCTACTCCCAGGGCGGGGGAGCTCCACTTAGGGCTGGGGCAGGCTCCCATGGAAGTCCCGGGCAGCTAACCCTACTCCCAGGGCTGGGGAGCTCCACTTAGGGCTGGGGCAGGCTCCCCTGGAAGTCCCGGGCAGCTAACCCTACTCCCAGGGCTGGGGAGCTCCACTTAGGGCTGGGGCAGGCTCCCCTGGAAGTCCCGGGCAGCTAACCCTACTCCCAGGGCTGGGGAGCTCCACTTAGGGCTGGGGCAGGCTCCCCTGGAAGTCCCGGGCAGCTAACCCTACTCCCAGGGCTGGGGAGCTCCACTTAGGGCTGGGGCAGGCTCCCCTGGAAGTCCCGGGCAGCTAACCCTACTCCCAGGGCTGGGGAGCTCCACTTAGGGCTGGGGCAGGCTCCCCTGGAAGTCCCGGGCAGCTAACCCTACTCCCAGGGCTGGGGAGCTCCACTTAGGGCTGGGGCAGGCTCCCCTGGAAGTCCCGGGCAGCTAACCCTACTCCCAGGGCTGGGGAGCTCCACTTAGGGCTGGGGCAGGCTCCCCTGGAAGTCCCGGGCAGCTAACCCTACTCCCAGGGCTGGGGAGCTCCACTTAGGGCTGGGGCAGGCTCCCCTGGAAGTCCCGGGCAGCTAACCCTACTCCCAGGGCGGGGGAGCTCCACTTAGGGCTGGGGCAGGCTCCCCTGGAAGTCCCGGGCAGCTAACCCTACTCCCAGGGCTGGGGAGCTCCACTTAGGGCTGGGGCAGGCTCCCCTGGAAGTCCCGGGCAGCTAACCCTACTCCCAGGGCTGGGGAGCTCCACTTAGGGCTGGGGCAGGCTCCCCTGGAAGTCCCGGGCAGCTAACCCTACTCCCAGGGCTGGGGAGCTCCACTTAGGGCTGGGGCAGGCTCCCCTGGAAGTCCCGGGCAGCTAACCCTACTCCCAGGGCGGGGGAGCTCCACTTAGGGCTGGGGCAGGCTCCCCTGGAAGTCCCGGGCAGCTAACCCTAACCTGGCGCACCAGGCGGTCCTGGGCACCCACTCTTAAGCCCTCCTCACCGTGCATTAAGGACCTTCAGCCCCGCTGGCCAGTCGAGCTGGCCCATGGTAAACCTCAGCAGTAGCACTGGCCCATGGTATAACCGAGCAGCCCGACTTTGGAGGCGCCCTGGTCTGTCCACCACGCCTAGTGCACCAGGCGGTCCTGGGCACCCACACTTAAGCCCTCCTCACCCTGCATTAAGGATCTTCAGCCCCGCTGGCCAGTCGAGCTGGCCCATGGTAAACCTCAGCAGTAGCACTGGCCCATGGTATAACCGAGCAGCCCGACTTTGGAGGCGCCCTGGTCCGTCCACCACGCCTAGTGCACCAGGCGGTCCTGGGCACCCACACTTAAGCCCTCCTCACCCTGCATTAAGGACCTTCAGCCCCGCTGGCCAGTCGAGCTGGCCCATGGTAAACCTCAGCAATAGCACTGGCCCATGGTATAACCGAGCAGCCCGCCCCTGGAGGCCCATAGCTCGGCCAGGGTAGGTCCGAGGAGCCCCAGGCTTGGCAGGCTGATGCCTGGGACCTCCACCCAGGGAACCAGCACGGGGGGCAGCCCCCAGCCAGGGGACGTTAGCCCCAGGATTCCAGATATCGAGCCCGAATTTGGAGGCCCATAGCTCGGCCAGGGGAGCTCCCAGGAGCCCCAGACTTGGCAGGCAGATGCCTCTCACCTCTCCCCAGGGAACCAGCACAGGAAGGCCCGGGCAGCCCCCAGCCAGGGGACGCCAGCCCCAGGATTCCAGATATCGAGTCCGACTTTGGAGGCCCCTAGCTCGGCCAGGGGACCTCCCAGGACCCCCAGACTTGGCAGGCAGATGCCCCTGACCTCCACCCAGGGAACCAGCACGGGAAGGCCCGGGCAGCCCCCAGCCAGGGGACGCCAGCCCCAGGATTCCAGATATCAAGTCCGACTTTGGAGGCCCATAGCTCGGCCAGGGGACCTCCCAGGACCCCCAGACTTTACAGGCAGATGCCTCTCACCTCTCCCCAGGGAACCAGCATGGGAAGGCCCGGGCAGCCCCCAGCCAGGGGACGCCAGCCCCAGGATTCCAGATATCAAGTCCGAATTTGGAGGCCCATAGCTCGGCCAGGGGACCTCCCAGGACCCCCAGACTTTACAGGCAGATGCCTCTCACCTCTCCCCAGGGAACCAGCATGGGAAGGCCCGGGCAGCCCCCAGCCAGGGGACGTCAGCCCCAGGATTCCAGATATCGAGTCCGACTTTGGAGGCCCATAGCTCGGCCAGGGGACCTCCCAGGACCCCCAGACTTGGCAGGCAGATGCCCCTGACCTCCACCCAGGGAACCAGCACAGGAAGGCCCGGGCAGCCCCCAGCCAGGGGACGCCAGCCCCAGGATTCCAGATATCAAGTCCGACTTTGGAGGCCCATAGCTCGGCCAGGGGACCTCCCAGGACCCCCAGACTTTACAGGCAGATGCCTCTCACCTCTCCCCAGGGAACCAGCACGGGAAGGCCCGGGCAGCCCCCAGCCAGGGGACGTCAGCCCCAGGATTCCAGATATCGAGTCCGACTTTGGAGGCCCATAGCTCGGCCAGGGGACCTCCCAGGACCCCCAGACTTGGCAGGCAGATGCCCCTGACCTCCACCCAGGGAACCAGCATGGGAAGGCCCGGGCAGCCCCCAGCCAGGGGACGCCAGCCCCAGGATTCCAGATATCAAGTCCGACTTTGGAGGCCCATAGCTCGGCCAGGGGACCTCCCAGGACCCCCAGACTTGGCAGGCAGATGCCCCTGACCTCCACCCAGGGAACCAGCACGGGAAGGCCCGGGCAGCCCCCAGCCAGGGGACGCCAGCCCCAGGATTCCAGATATTGAGTCCGAATTTGGAGGCCCATAGCTCGGCCAGGGGACCTCCCAGGACCCCCAGACTTTACAGGCAGATGCCTCTCACCTCTCCCCAGGGAACCAGCACGGGAAGGCCCGGGCAGCCCCCAGCCAGGGGACGCCAGCCCCAGGATTCCAGATATCGAGTCCGACTTTGGAGGCCCATAGCTCGGCCAGGGGACCTCCCAGGACCCCCAGACTTTACAGGCAGATGCCTCTCACCTCTCCCCAGGGAACCAGCATGGGAAGGCCCGGGCAGCCCCCAGCCAGGGGACGTCAGCCCCAGGATTCCAGATATCGAGTCCGACTTTGGAGGCCCATAGCTCGGCCAGGGGACCTCCCAGGACCCCCAGACTTGGCAGGCAGATGCCCCTGACCTCCACCCAGGGAACCAGCACAGGAAGGCCCGGGCAGCCCCCAGCCAGGGGACGCCAGCCCCAGGATTCCAGATATCAAGTCCGACTTTGGAGGCCCATAGCTCGGCCAGGGGACCTCCCAGGACCCCCAGACTTTACAGGCAGATGCCTCTCACCTCTCCCCAGGGAACCAGCATGGGAAGGCCCGGGCAGCCCCCAGCCAGGGGACGTCAGCCCCAGGATTCCAGATATCGAGTCCGACTTTGGAGGCCCATAGCTCGGCCAGGGGACCTCCCAGGACCCCCAGACTTGGCAGGCAGATGCCCCTGACCTCCACCCAGGGAACCAGCACGGGAAGGCCCGGGCAGCCCCCAGCCAGGGGACGCCAGCCCCAGGATTCCAGATATCAAGTCCGACATTGGAGGCCCATAGCTCGGCCAGGGGACCTCCCAGGACCCCCAGACTTGGCAGGCAGATGCCCCTGACCTCCACCCAGGGAACCAGCACAGGAAGGCCCGGGCAGCCCCCAGCCAGGGGACGCCAGCCCCAGGATTCCAGATATCAAGTCCGACTTTGGAGGCCCATAGCTCGGCCAGGGGACCTCCCAGGACCCCCAGACTTTACAGGCAGATGCCTCTCACCTCTCCCCAGGGAACCAGCACGGGAAGGCCCGGGCAGCCCCCAGCCAGGGGACGTCAGCCCCAGGATTCCAGATATCGAGTCCGACTTTGGAGGCCCATAGCTCGGCCAGGGGACCTCCCAGGACCCCCAGACTTGGCAGGCAGATGCCCCTGACCTCCACCCAGGGAACCAGCACAGGAAGGCCCGGGCAGCCCCCAGCCAGGGGACGCCAGCCCCAGGATTCCAGATATCAAGTCCGACATTGGAGGCCCATAGCTCGGCCAGGGGACCTCCCAGGACCCCCAGACTTGGCAGGCAGATGCCCCTGACCTCCACCCAGGGAACCAGCTCGGGAAGGCCCGGGCAGCCCCCAGCCAGGGGACGCCAGCCCCAGGATTCCAGATATCGAGTCCGACTTTGGAGGCCCATAGCTCGGCCAGGGGACCTCCCAGGACCCCCAGACTTGGCAGGCAGATGCCCCTGACCTCCACCCAGGGAACCAGCACGGGAAGGCCCGGGCAGCCCCCAGCCAGGGGACGCCAGCCCCAGGATTCCAGATATCAAGTCCGACTTTGGAGGCCCATAGCTCGGCCAGGGGACCTCCCAGGACCCCCAGACTTGGCAGGCAGATGCCCCTGACCTCCACCCAGGGAACCAGCACAGGAAGGCCCGGGCAGCCCCCAGCCAGGGGATGCCAGCCCCAGGATTCCAGATATCAAGTCCGACTTTGGAGGCCCATAGCTCGGCCAGGGGACCTCCCAGGACCCCCAGACTTTACAGGCAGATGCCTCTCACCTCTCCCCAGGGAACCAGCACGGGAAGGCCCGGGCAGCCCCCAGCCAGGGGACGTCAGCCCCAGGATTCCAGATATCGAGTCCGACTTTGGAGGCCCATAGCTCGGCCAGGGGACCTCCCAGGACCCCCAGACTTGGCAGGCAGATGCCCCTGACCTCCACCCAGGGAACCAGCACAGGAAGGCCCGGGCAGCCCCCAGCCAGGGGATGCCAGCCCCAGGATTCCAGATATCAAGTCCGACTTTGGAGGCCCATAGCTCGGCCAGGGGACCTCCCAGGACCCCCAGACTTTACAGGCAGATGCCTCTCACCTCTCCCCAGGGAACCAGCATGGGAAGGCCCGGGCAGCCCCCAGCCAGGGGACGTCAGCCCCAGGATACCAGATATTAAGCCTCAGTGGGTTCCCCAAGCCCACTCATCACCTGTATCCTGATGGCACCTCTCAGCACCACCAGGTGCGCAACAGCACTTCCAGGGGGGGGATGCAGTCGCCCTCCTCCCAGGAGAGAGCTCTCCTCCTCGGGCACGGCCAGGGGGAAGAGTGCCCTGGTCCATCCACCATGTCTAAGATTTTGGCCATGTCTGAATTCCATGGTATAACTGCCCATGGTATAACTGAGCAGCCCGCCCTCGGAGGCCCATAGCTCGGCCAGGGGAGCTCCCAGGTGCCCCTGACTGCAGGTTCCCCCAGGATTCCAGATATCAAGTCCGATTTGGAGGCCCCTAGCTCGGCCAGGGGACCTCCCAGGACCCCCAGACCTCATAGGCAGATGCCCCTGACCTCCACCCAGGGAACCAGCACGGGAAGGCCCGGGCAGCCCCCAGCCAGGGGGACGGTAGACCCAGGATTCCATGAATCAAGTCTCAATGGGTTCCCAGGCCCACTCATCCCCTGTATCCCGATGGCACCTCTCAGCAGCACCAGGTGCGCAGCAGCACTTCCAGGGGGGGATGCAGTCTCCCTCCTCCCAGCAGAGAGCTCTCCTAATCGGGCATGGACAGGGGGAAGAGTCCCTGGTCCATCCACCCTGTCTAAGTTTTTGCCCTAGCCTGAATCCCATGGTATAACTGTCTATGGTATAACTGCCCATATTATATCTGCCCATGGTATAACTGAGCAGCCCCAGACTGCAGATTCCACCAGGATTCCAGATATCCAGTCCGATTTTGGAGGCCCCTAGCTCGGCCAGGGGACCTCCCAGGACCCCCAGACTTTACAGGCAGATGCCCCCGACCTCCACCCAGGGAACCAGCAGGGGAAGCCCCCAGCCAGGGGACGCTATCCCCCGTGGGGCCCCACTCAGTCGGAGGTTCGATACAAGGCCCGAGCCCCAACTTGGAGGCCCATAGCTCGGCCAGGGGAGGTCCCAGGAGCCCCAGGCTTGGCAGGCTGATGCCTGGGACCTCCACCCAGGGAACCAGCACGGGAAGGCCCGGGCAGCCCCCAGCCAGGGGCCGTTATTCCCCGTGGGGCTCCACTCAGGTGGTGGTTATACACAAGGCCCAAGCTCCAACTTGGTGGCCCATAGCTCGGCCAGGGGAGGTCCCAGGAGCCCCAGGCTTGGCAGGCAGATGCCCCTGACCTCCACCCAGGGAACCAGCATGGGAAGGCCCGGGCAGCCCCCAGCCAGGGGCCGTTATTCCCCGTGGGGCTCCACACAGGTGGTGGTTATACACAAGGCCCAAGCCCCAACTTGGAGGCCCATAGCTCGGCCAGGAGAGGTCCCAGGAGCCCCAGGCTTGGCAGGCTGATGCCTGGGACCCCTCCCCAGGGAACCAGCACGGGAAGGCCCGGGCAGCCCCCAGCCAGGGGCCGTTATTCCCCGTGGGGCTCCACACAGGTGGTGGTTATAGACAAGGCCCAAGCCCCAACTTGGAGGCCCCTAGCTCGGCCAGGGGAGGTCCCAGGACCCCCAGACTTGGCAGGCAGATGCCCCTGACCTCCACCCAGGGAACCAGCATGGGAAGCCCCCAGCCAGGGGACGCTATCCCCCGTGGGGCCCCACTCAGTTGGCTGTTTTATACAAGGCCTCAGCCAGACCATGGAGGCCCATAGCTCGGCCAGGGGAGGTCCCAGGAGCCCCAGACTTGGCAGGCTGATGCCTGGGACCTCTCCCCAGGGAACCAGCACGGGAAGGCCCGGGCAGCCCCCAGCCAGGGGCCGTTATTCCCCGTGGGGCTCCACTCAGGTGGTGGTTATACACAAGGCCCAAGCCCCAACTTGGAGGCCCCTAGCTCGGCCAGGGGACCTCCCAGGACCCCCAGACTTGGCAGGCAGATGCCCCTGACCTCCACCCAGGGAACCAGCATGGGAAGCCCCCAGCCAGGGGACGCTATCCCCCGTGGGGCCCCACTCAGTTGGCTGTTTTATACAAGGCCTGAGCCAGACCATGGAGGCCCATAACTCGGCCAGGGGAGGTCCCAGGAGCCCCAGACTTGGCAGGCTGATGCCTGGGACCTCTCCCCAGGGAACCAGCACGGGAAGGCCCGGGCAGCCCCCAGCCAGGGGCCGTTATTCCCCGTGGGGCTCCACTCAGGTGGTGGTTATACACAAGGCCCAAGCCCCAACTTGGAGGCCCCTAGCTCGGCCAGGGGAGGTCCCAGGACCCCCAGACTTGGCAGGCAGATGCCCCTGACCTCCACCCAGGGAACCAGCACGGGAAGCCCCCAGCCAGGGGACGCTATCCCCCGTGGGGCCCCACTCAGTTGGCTGTTTTATACAAGGCCTCAGCCAGACCATGGAGGCCCATAGCTCGGCCAGGGGAGGTCCCAGGAGCCCCAGACTCGGCAGGCTGATGCCTGGGACCTCTCCCCAGGGAACCAGCACCCGAAGGCCCGGGCAGCCCCCCGCCAGGGGCCGTTATTCCCCGTGGGGCTCCACACAGGTGGCGGTTATACACAAGGCCCGAGCCCCAACTTGGAGGCCCATAGCTCGGCCAGGGGAGGTCCCAGGAGCCCCAGACTTGGCAGGCAGATGCCTGGGACCTCTCCCCAGGGAACCAGCACCTGAAGGCCCGGGCAGCACCCCGCCAGGGGCCGTTATTCCCCGTGGGGCCCCACTCAGGTGGCGGTTATACACAAGGCCCGAGCCCGACTTTGGAGGCCCATATCTCGGCCAGGGGAGGTCCCAGGAGCCCCAGACTTGGCAGGCAGATGCCTGGGACCTCTCCCCAGGGAACCAGCACCCGAAGGCCCGGTCAGCCCCCCGACAGGGGCCGTTATTCCCCGTGGGGCTCCACTCAGGTGGCGGTTATACACAAGGCCCGAGCCCGACTTTGGAGGCCCATAGCTCGGCCAGGGGAGGTCCCAGGAGCCCCAGGCTTGGCAGGCAGATGCCCCTGACCTCCACCCAGGGAACCAGCACGGGCGGTCATGTCCGAGGCCCCAGCCCGACTTTGGAGGCCCATAGCTCGGCCAGGGGAGGTCCCAGGTGCCCCTGACTGCAGATTCCCCCCAGGATCCCAGGTAT
Source organism: Neoarius graeffei (assembly GCF_027579695.1). Classification (NCBI taxonomy): domain Eukaryota; kingdom Metazoa; phylum Chordata; class Actinopteri; order Siluriformes; family Ariidae; genus Neoarius; species Neoarius graeffei. Next base: position 61,155,119 of record NC_083590.1, read on the forward strand.
CAATTCCAAAAACATAGTCCCAATTCCAAAAGTCGAGTCTGGGCCACAGACCCTGCAGGGCGGCAGGGGAGACCAGTCTGCATGGCCCTGCAGTGGAATTTCCCCATTTTGGGCCAATTCCACAAATCAAGTCTGGGAAATAGCCACCTGGTGTCATGGAACGGTACTGCAGCTGAACTTGGGATAAGGGGGTTTATCGCGGTATAAAATCGTGGGGAGGTCCAAAATTAATTCCAAGGGTGTCATAAAATCTGTAATAACCCTCTGCAAAATCCCAAAAAGCGACCCAGCCCACAGGAAAACCGTTTAATGGCTTTTCGGAATTTCGGACTCGATTTGTGGAATCCAATTCCACCTTAAGAGTCTATTGTCCTATCTCCGCCTAATTAGGGTTAGGGTTAGGGTTAGGGTTAGGGTTAGGGTTAGGTTTACCACAAAGATCCACGTCCTGGCCTAGGCCAAGGCCGTGTTGTGCACTGTCCTTCCCAAGCCCCATCCCCGACGCCCCACAGATGCCAAGCAAGCACCCCAACGTGTATTTGGACTATCCTTCCATTCTCCTTTGATGTTAAACGTGGCGTGGGGATTGTATCTCAGTCAATTTTAGGACACATCATCAGTAGTGTTCCTTTGAATCATGGGGTGTTTCGGCCTTTCAACACTAGACACCCTCATCAAAGGTGGCCAGCCACAGGGTGATCAAACCCGAGCTTGTGTCCCATGCCCAATCACAAGTCCAGGATTTGGGGATGGGTTAGGGTTATGATTTGGGGTTAGGGTTAGAATTTAGAATTGGGGTTATGGTTAGAATTAAGGTTAGGAGTCAGCTTGTACCTCTTGGGGTTGAGGTTAGAATTAGGGTTAGAGTTCATATATTTGGGTTTTGTTTAGTCTAGATGTAGACTTTTGGAAAACAAACGCTGATGGCCAATATTCTGTTTTTAAAGAAATAATAACATTTAAATGCAATTACATGGTTTGGCCACAAGATGGCAGTGAGCCCTTTTCAGTCTAAAAACAGACTTTTATCGCTTACCCCTTGCTGCTCCCCCAATCTGCAAACAGCACTCAGAACCAAAAAGTCATTATGTGTCAGACCGACCTCCAAAAGCTGCAGAACCACATCCTCGAAACAAAGAAAAGACAGTTATTCAGTGGCTGTCCTGTTTTTCAGCCTTAAGCTAGAAATGGCTTGTTTACCCTTGACTTCATGGCTTGTTTTGCCTTGGCTTCTGTGTAGCTTTTTTCCTTTTACTCAGTCTTGTGGCTAGTTTTGCCTTGACTTCTTTTACCTTTGACTCTGTGGCTTATTTTGCCTTGACTTCTTTTTCCTTTTGACTCTGTGGCTTGTCTTGCCTTGACTTCTTTTTCCTTTGACTCTGTGGCTTATTTTGCCTTGACTTCTTTTTCCTTTTGACTCTGTGGCTTGTCTTGCCTTGACTTCTTTTTCCTTTGACTCTGTGGCTTATTTTGCCTTGACTTCTTTTTCCTTTTGACTCTGTGGCTTGTCCTGCCTTGACTTCTTTTTCCTTTCACTCAGTCTTTGTGGCTTGTTTACCCTTGACTCTGTGGCTTGTCTTTGCCTTGACTCACTGTGTGGCTTGCTTTCCCTTGACCATGTAGCTCCTGAAATCTGCTGGAGGCCGCTGACATTTTTGCTTCTCCCTAGTATAGTCTCCACTGTGCAACCTTGTGGCTTGTTGTGGCTTGTTTTCCTTAGGGAGGCCCCTCCCCTTTACTGGGTAGCTTCCTCGTTGGGGAATGACTAAGCAATTATTTTCCCTTAACTTAGTGGCTTGTTTTGCCTTGACAGGATATTTCCCTTAGACATTTATGGTTTTAAACCCCAATTAGGACTTTCCCATATTAGGACTCTCTTATGAATATAAACCCAAATTAGGACTTTCTTATGAGTAGGTAATAACCATTTTCTCCTTATTTTTATTTCCCAGGAACATTTATGTTTTTAATTTTCTTTCACCCTTTAAGCATACCAGTGACTTTCTCGGCCAATTTCTTGTTTTCCCTTTACTTTGTGGCTTATTTTGCCTTAACTAGCACATGCCCATCAGGAGGAACACTAGAGGATACACGCTGGCACCGCACAACGTCCAGACAGGACCCGGGAGGCACTGGCTGGTTAGGTTTACCACAAAGATCCACGTCCTGGCCTAGGCCAAGGCCGTGTTGTGCACTGTCCTTCCCAAGCCCCATCCCCGACGCCCCACAGATGCCAAGCAAGCACCCCAACGTGTATTTGGACTATCCTTCCATTCTCCTTTGATGTTAAACGTGGCGTGGGGATTGTATCTCAGTCAATTTTAGGACACATCATCAGTAGTGTTCCTTTGAATCATGGGGTGTTTCGGCCTTTCAACACTAGACACCCTCATCAAAGGTGGCCAGCCACAGGGTGATCAAACCCGAGCTTGTGTCCCATGCCCAATCACAAGTCCAGGATTTGGGGATGGGTTAGGGTTATGATTTGGGGTTAGGGTTAGAATTTAGAATTGGGGTTATGGTTAGAATTAAGGTTAGGAGTCAGCTTGTACCTCTTGGGGTTGAGGTTAGAATTAGGGTTAGAGTTCATATATTTGGGTTTTGTTTAGTCTAGATGTAGACTTTTGGAAAACAAACGCTGATGGCCAATATTCTGTTTTTAAAGAAATAATAACATTTAAATGCAATTACATGGTTTGGCCACAAGATGGCAGTGAGCCCTTTTCAGTCTAAAAACAGACTTTTATCGCTTACCCCTTGCTGCTCCCCCAATCTGCAAACAGCACTCAGAACCAAAAAGTCATTATGTGTCAGACCGACCTCCAAAAGCTGCAGAACCACATCCTCGAAACAAAGAAAAGACAGTTATTCAGTGGCTGTCCTGTTTTTCAGCCTTAAGCTAGAAATGGCTTGTTTACCCTTGACTTCATGGCTTGTTTTGCCTTGGCTTCTGTGTAGCTTTTTTCCTTTTACTCAGTCTTGTGGCTAGTTTTGCCTTGACTTCTTTTACCTTTGACTCTGTGGCTTATTTTGCCTTGACTTCTTTTTCCTTTTGACTCTGTGGCTTGTCTTGCCTTGACTTCTTTTTCCTTTGACTCTGTGGCTTATTTTGCCTTGACTTCTTTTTCCTTTTGACTCTGTGGCTTGTCTTGCCTTGACTTCTTTTTCCTTTGACTCTGTGGCTTATTTTGCCTTGACTTCTTTTTCCTTTTGACTCTGTGGCTTGTCCTGCCTTGACTTCTTTTTCCTTTCACTCAGTCTTTGTGGCTTGTTTACCCTTGACTCTGTGGCTTGTCTTTGCCTTGACTCACTGTGTGGCTTGCTTTCCCTTGACCATGTAGCTCCTGAAATCTGCTGGAGGCCGCTGACATTTTTGCTTCTCCCTAGTATAGTCTCCACTGTGCAACCTTGTGGCTTGTTGTGGCTTGTTTTCCTTAGGGAGGCCCCTCCCCTTTACTGGGTAGCTTCCTCGTTGGGGAATGACTAAGCAATTATTTTCCCTTAACTTAGTGGCTTGTTTTGCCTTGACAGGATATTTCCCTTAGACATTTATGGTTTTAAACCCCAATTAGGACTTTCCCATATTAGGACTCTCTTATGAATATAAACCCAAATTAGGACTTTCTTATGAGTAGGTAATAACCATTTTCTCCTTATTTTTATTTCCCAGGAACATTTATGTTTTTAATTTTCTTTCACCCTTTAAGCATACCAGTGACTTTCTCGGCCAATTTCTTGTTTTCCCTTTACTTTGTGGCTTATTTTGCCTTAACTAGCACATGCCCATCAGGAGGAACACTAGAGGATACACGCTGGCACCGCACAACGTCCAGACAGGACCCGGGAGGCACTGGCTGGTTAGGTTTACCACAAAGATCCACGTCCTGGCCTAGGCCAAGGCCGTGTTGTGCACTGTCCTTCCCAAGCCCCATCCCCGACGCCCCACAGATGCCAAGCAAGCACCCCAACGTGTATTTGGACTATCCTTCCATTCTCCTTTGATGTTAAACGTGGCGTGGGGATTGTATCTCAGTCAATTTTAGGACACATCATCAGTAGTGTTCCTTTGAATCATGGGGTGTTTCGGCCTTTCAACACTAGACACCCTCATCAAAGGTGGCCAGCCACAGGGTGATCAAACCCGAGCTTGTGTCCCATGCCCAATCACAAGTCCAGGATTTGGGGATGGGTTAGGGTTATGATTTGGGGTTAGGGTTAGAATTTAGAATTGGGGTTATGGTTAGAATTAAGGTTAGGAGTCAGCTTGTACCTCTTGGGGTTGAGGTTAGAATTAGGGTTAGAGTTCATATATTTGGGTTTTGTTTAGTCTAGATGTAGACTTTTGGAAAACAAACGCTGATGGCCAATATTCTGTTTTTAAAGAAATAATAACATTTAAATGCAATTACATGGTTTGGCCACAAGATGGCAGTGAGCCCTTTTCAGTCTAAAAACAGACTTTTATCGCTTACCCCTTGCTGCTCCCCCAATCTGCAAACAGCACTCAGAACCAAAAAGTCATTATGTGTCAGACCGACCTCCAAAAGCTGCAGAACCACATCCTCGAAACAAAGAAAAGACAGTTATTCAGTGGCTGTCCTGTTTTTCAGCCTTAAGCTAGAAATGGCTTGTTTACCCTTGACTTCATGGCTTGTTTTGCCTTGGCTTCTGTGTAGCTTTTTTCCTTTTACTCAGTCTTGTGGCTAGTTTTGCCTTGACTTCTTTTACCTTTGACTCTGTGGCTTATTTTGCCTTGACTTCTTTTTCCTTTTGACTCTGTGGCTTGTCTTGCCTTGACTTCTTTTTCCTTTGACTCTGTGGCTTATTTTGCCTTGACTTCTTTTTCCTTTTGACTCTGTGGCTTGTCTTGCCTTGACTTCTTTTTCCTTTGACTCTGTGGCTTATTTTGCCTTGACTTCTTTTTCCTTTTGACTCTGTGGCTTGTCCTGCCTTGACTTCTTTTTCCTTTCACTCAGTCTTTGTGGCTTGTTTACCCTTGACTCTGTGGCTTGTCTTTGCCTTGACTCACTGTGTGGCTTGCTTTCCCTTGACCATGTAGCTCCTGAAATCTGCTGGAGGCCGCTGACATTTTTGCTTCTCCCTAGTATAGTCTCCACTGTGCAACCTTGTGGCTTGTTGTGGCTTGTTTTCCTTAGGGAGGCCCCTCCCCTTTACTGGGTAGCTTCCTCGTTGGGGAATGACTAAGCAATTATTTTCCCTTAACTTAGTGGCTTGTTTTGCCTTGACAGGATATTTCCCTTAGACATTTATGGTTTTAAACCCCAATTAGGACTTTCCCATATTAGGACTCTCTTATGAATATAAACCCAAATTAGGACTTTCTTATGAGTAGGTAATAACCATTTTCTCCTTATTTTTATTTCCCAGGAACATTTATGTTTTTAATTTTCTTTCACCCTTTAAGCATACCAGTGACTTTCTCGGCCAATTTCTTGTTTTCCCTTTACTTTGTGGCTTATTTTGCCTTAACTAGCACATGCCCATCAGGAGGAACACTAGAGGATACACGCTGGCACCGCACAACGTCCAGACAGGACCCGGGAGGCACTGGCTGGTTAGGTTTACCACAAAGATCCACGTCCTGGCCTAGGCCAAGGCCGTGTTGTGCACTGTCCTTCCCAAGCCCCATCCCCGACGCCCCACAGATGCCAAGCAAGCACCCCAACGTGTATTTGGACTATCCTTCCATTCTCCTTTGATGTTAAACGTGGCGTGGGGATTGTATCTCAGTCAATTTTAGGACACATCATCAGTAGTGTTCCTTTGAATCATGGGGTGTTTCGGCCTTTCAACACTAGACACCCTCATCAAAGGTGGCCAGCCACAGGGTGATCAAACCCGAGCTTGTGTCCCATGCCCAATCACAAGTCCAGGATTTGGGGATGGGTTAGGGTTATGATTTGGGGTTAGGGTTAGAATTTAGAATTGGGGTTTATGGTTAGAATTAAGGTTAGGAGTCAGCTTGTACCTCTTGGGGTTGAGGTTAGAATTAGGGTTAGAGTTCATATATTTGGGTTTTGTTTAGTCTAGATGTAGACTTTTGGAAAACAAACGCTGATGGCCAATATTCTGTTTTTAAAGAAATAATAACATTTAAATGCAATTACATGGTTTGGCCACAAGATGGCAGTGAGCCCTTTTCAGTCTAAAAACAGACTTTTATCGCTTACCCCTTGCTGCTCCCCCAATCTGCAAACAGCACTCAGAACCAAAAAGTCATTATGTGTCAGACCGACCTCCAAAAGCTGCAGAACCACATCCTCGAAACAAAGAAAAGACAGTTATTCAGTGGCTGTCCTGTTTTTCAGCCTTAAGCTAGAAATGGCTTGTTTACCCTTGACTTCATGGCTTGTTTTGCCTTGGCTTCTGTGTAGCTTTTTTCCTTTTACTCAGTCTTGTGGCTAGTTTTGCCTTGACTTCTTTTACCTTTGACTCTGTGGCTTATTTTGCCTTGACTTCTTTTTCCTTTTGACTCTGTGGCTTGTCTTGCCTTGACTTCTTTTTCCTTTGACTCTGTGGCTTATTTTGCCTTGACTTCTTTTTCCTTTTGACTCTGTGGCTTGTCTTGCCTTGACTTCTTTTTCCTTTGACTCTGTGGCTTATTTTGCCTTGACTTCTTTTTCCTTTTGACTCTGTGGCTTGTCCTGCCTTGACTTCTTTTTCCTTTCACTCAGTCTTTGTGGCTTGTTTACCCTTGACTCTGTGGCTTGTCTTTGCCTTGACTCACTGTGTGGCTTGCTTTCCCTTGACCATGTAGCTCCTGAAATCTGCTGGAGGCCGCTGACATTTTTGCTTCTCCCTAGTATAGTCTCCACTGTGCAACCTTGTGGCTTGTTGTGGCTTGTTTTCCTTAGGGAGGCCCCTCCCCTTTACTGGGTAGCTTCCTCGTTGGGGAATGACTAAGCAATTATTTTCCCTTAACTTAGTGGCTTGTTTTGCCTTGACAGGATATTTCCCTTAGACATTTATGGTTTTAAACCCCAATTAGGACTTTCCCATATTAGGACTCTCTTATGAATATAAACCCAAATTAGGACTTTCTTATGAGTAGGTAATAACCATTTTCTCCTTATTTTTATTTCCCAGGAACATTTATGTTTTTAATTTTCTTTCACCCTTTAAGCATACCAGTGACTTTCTCGGCCAATTTCTTGTTTTCCCTTTACTTTGTGGCTTATTTTGCCTTAACTAGCACATGCCCATCAGGAGGAACACTAGAGGATACACGCTGGCACCGCACAACGTCCAGACAGGACCCGGGAGGCACTGGCTGGTTAGGTTTACCACAAAGATCCACGTCCTGGCCTAGGCCAAGGCCGTGTTGTGCACTGTCCTTCCCAAGCCCCATCCCCGACGCCCCACAGATGCCAAGCAAGCACCCCAACGTGTATTTGGACTATCCTTCCATTCTCCTTTGATGTTAAACGTGGCGTGGGGATTGTATCTCAGTCAATTTTAGGACACATCATCAGTAGTGTTCCTTTGAATCATGGGGTGTTTCGGCCTTTCAACACTAGACACCCTCATCAAAGGTGGCCAGCCACAGGGTGATCAAACCCGAGCTTGTGTCCCATGCCCAATCACAAGTCCAGGATTTGGGGATGGGTTAGGGTTATGATTTGGGGTTAGGGTTAGAATTTAGAATTGGGGTTATGGTTAGAATTAAGGTTAGGAGTCAGCTTGTACCTCTTGGGGTTGAGGTTAGAATTAGGGTTAGAGTTCATATATTTGGGTTTTGTTTAGTCTAGATGTAGACTTTTGGAAAACAAACGCTGATGGCCAATATTCTGTTTTTAAAGAAATAATAACATTTAAATGCAATTACATGGTTTGGCCACAAGATGGCAGTGAGCCCTTTTCAGTCTAAAAACAGACTTTTATCGCTTACCCCTTGCTGCTCCCCCAATCTGCAAACAGCACTCAGAACCAAAAAGTCATTATGTGTCAGACCGACCTCCAAAAGCTGCAGAACCACATCCTCGAAACAAAGAAAAGACAGTTATTCAGTGGCTGTCCTGTTTTTCAGCCTTAAGCTAGAAATGGCTTGTTTACCCTTGACTTCATGGCTTGTTTTGCCTTGGCTTCTGTGTAGCTTTTTTCCTTTTACTCAGTCTTGTGGCTAGTTTTGCCTTGACTTCTTTTACCTTTGACTCTGTGGCTTATTTTGCCTTGACTTCTTTTTCCTTTTGACTCTGTGGCTTGTCTTGCCTTGACTTCTTTTTCCTTTGACTCTGTGGCTTATTTTGCCTTGACTTCTTTTTCCTTTTGACTCTGTGGCTTGTCTTGCCTTGACTTCTTTTTCCTTTGACTCTGTGGCTTATTTTGCCTTGACTTCTTTTTCCTTTTGACTCTGTGGCTTGTCCTGCCTTGACTTCTTTTTCCTTTCACTCAGTCTTTGTGGCTTGTTTACCCTTGACTCTGTGGCTTGTCTTTGCCTTGACTCACTGTGTGGCTTGCTTTCCCTTGACCATGTAGCTCCTGAAATCTGCTGGAGGCCGCTGACATTTTTGCTTCTCCCTAGTATAGTCTCCACTGTGCAACCTTGTGGCTTGTTGTGGCTTGTTTTCCTTAGGGAGGCCCCTCCCCTTTACTGGGTAGCTTCCTCGTTGGGGAATGACTAAGCAATTATTTTCCCTTAACTTAGTGGCTTGTTTTGCCTTGACAGGATATTTCCCTTAGACATTTATGGTTTTAAACCCCAATTAGGACTTTCCCATATTAGGACTCTCTTATGAATATAAACCCAAATTAGGACTTTCTTATGAGTAGGTAATAACCATTTTCTCCTTATTTTTATTTCCCAGGAACATTTATGTTTTTAATTTTCTTTCACCCTTTAAGCATACCAGTGACTTTCTCGGCCAATTTCTTGTTTTCCCTTTACTTTGTGGCTTATTTTGCCTTAACTAGCACATGCCCATCAGGAGGAACACTAGAGGATACACGCTGGCACCGCACAACGTCCAGACAGGACCCGGGAGGCACTGGCTGGTTAGGTTTACCACAAAGATCCACGTCCTGGCCTAGGCCAAGGCCGTGTTGTGCACTGTCCTTCCCAAGCCCCATCCCCGACGCCCCACAGATGCCAAGCAAGCACCCCAACGTGTATTTGGACTATCCTTCCATTCTCCTTTGATGTTAAACGTGGCGTGGGGATTGTATCTCAGTCAATTTTAGGACACATCATCAGTAGTGTTCCTTTGAATCATGGGGTGTTTCGGCCTTTCAACACTAGACACCCTCATCAAAGGTGGCCAGCCACAGGGTGATCAAACCCGAGCTTGTGTCCCATGCCCAATCACAAGTCCAGGATTTGGGGATGGGTTAGGGTTATGATTTGGGGTTAGGGTTAGAATTTAGAATTGGGGTTATGGTTAGAATTAAGGTTAGGAGTCAGCTTGTACCTCTTGGGGTTGAGGTTAGAATTAGGGTTAGAGTTCATATATTTGGGTTTTGTTTAGTCTAGATGTAGACTTTTGGAAAACAAACGCTGATGGCCAATATTCTGTTTTTAAAGAAATAATAACATTTAAATGCAATTACATGGTTTGGCCACAAGATGGCAGTGAGCCCTTTTCAGTCTAAAAACAGACTTTTATCGCTTACCCCTTGCTGCTCCCCCAATCTGCAAACAGCACTCAGAACCAAAAAGTCATTATGTGTCAGACCGACCTCCAAAAGCTGCAGAACCACATCCTCGAAACAAAGAAAAGACAGTTATTCAGTGGCTGTCCTGTTTTTCAGCCTTAAGCTAGAAATGGCTTGTTTACCCTTGACTTCATGGCTTGTTTTGCCTTGGCTTCTGTGTAGCTTTTTTCCTTTTACTCAGTCTTGTGGCTAGTTTTGCCTTGACTTCTTTTACCTTTGACTCTGTGGCTTATTTTGCCTTGACTTCTTTTTCCTTTTGACTCTGTGGCTTGTCTTGCCTTGACTTCTTTTTCCTTTGACTCTGTGGCTTATTTTGCCTTGACTTCTTTTTCCTTTTGACTCTGTGGCTTGTCTTGCCTTGACTTCTTTTTCCTTTGACTCTGTGGCTTATTTTGCCTTGACTTCTTTTTCCTTTTGACTCTGTGGCTTGTCCTGCCTTGACTTCTTTTTCCTTTCACTCAGTCTTTGTGGCTTGTTTACCCTTGACTCTGTGGCTTGTCTTTGCCTTGACTCACTGTGTGGCTTGCTTTCCCTTGACCATGTAGCTCCTGAAATCTGCTGGAGGCCGCTGACATTTTTGCTTCTCCCTAGTATAGTCTCCACTGTGCAACCTTGTGGCTTGTTGTGGCTTGTTTTCCTTAGGGAGGCCCCTCCCCTTTACTGGGTAGCTTCCTCGTTGGGGAATGACTAAGCAATTATTTTCCCTTAACTTAGTGGCTTGTTTTGCCTTGACAGGATATTTCCCTTAGACATTTATGGTTTTAAACCCCAATTAGGACTTTCCCATATTAGGACTCTCTTATGAATATAAACCCAAATTAGGACTTTCTTATGAGTAGGTAATAACCATTTTCTCCTTATTTTTATTTCCCAGGAACATTTATGTTTTTAATTTTCTTTCACCCTTTAAGCATACCAGTGACTTTCTCGGCCAATTTCTTGTTTTCCCTTTACTTTGTGGCTTATTTTGCCTTAACTAGCACATGCCCATCAGGAGGAACACTAGAGGATACATGCTGGCACCGCACAACGTCCAGACAGGACCCGGGAGGCACTGGCTGGTTAGGTTTACCACAAAGATCCACGTCCTGGCCTAGGCCAAGGCCGTGTTGTGCACTGTCCTTCCCAAGCCCCATCCCCGACGCCCCACAGATGCCAAGCAAGCACCCCAACGTGTATTTGGACTATCCTTCCATTCTCCTTTGATGTTAAACGTGGCGTGGGGATTGTATCTCAGTCAATTTTAGGACACATCATCAGTAGTGTTCCTTTGAATCATGGGGTGTTTCGGCCTTTCAACACTAGACACCCTCATCAAAGGTGGCCAGCCACAGGGTGATCAAACCCGAGCTTGTGTCCCATGCCCAATCACAAGTCCAGGATTTGGGGATGGGTTAGGGTTATGATTTGGGGTTAGGGTTAGAATTTAGAATTGGGGTTTATGGTTAGAATTAAGGTTAGGAGTCAGCTTGTACCTCTTGGGGTTGAGGTTAGAATTAGGGTTAGAGTTCATATATTTGGGTTTTGTTTAGTCTAGATGTAGACTTTTGGAAAACAAACGCTGATGGCCAATATTCTGTTTTTAAAGAAATAATAACATTTAAATGCAATTACATGGTTTGGCCACAAGATGGCAGTGAGCCCTTTTCAGTCTAAAAACAGACTTTTATCGCTTACCCCTTGCTGCTCCCCCAATCTGCAAACAGCACTCAGAACCAAAAAGTCATTATGTGTCAGACCGACCTCCAAAAGCTGCAGAACCACATCCTCGAAACAAAGAAAAGACAGTTATTCAGTGGCTGTCCTGTTTTTCAGCCTTAAGCTAGAAATGGCTTGTTTACCCTTGACTTCATGGCTTGTTTTGCCTTGGCTTCTGTGTAGCTTTTTTCCTTTTACTCAGTCTTGTGGCTAGTTTTGCCTTGACTTCTTTTACCTTTGACTCTGTGGCTTATTTTGCCTTGACTTCTTTTTCCTTTTGACTCTGTGGCTTGTCTTGCCTTGACTTCTTTTTCCTTTGACTCTGTGGCTTATTTTGCCTTGACTTCTTTTTCCTTTTGACTCTGTGGCTTGTCTTGCCTTGACTTCTTTTTCCTTTGACTCTGTGGCTTATTTTGCCTTGACTTCTTTTTCCTTTTGACTCTGTGGCTTGTCCTGCCTTGACTTCTTTTTCCTTTCACTCAGTCTTTGTGGCTTGTTTACCCTTGACTCTGTGGCTTGTCTTTGCCTTGACTCACTGTGTGGCTTGCTTTCCCTTGACCATGTAGCTCCTGAAATCTGCTGGAGGCCGCTGACATTTTTGCTTCTCCCTAGTATAGTCTCCACTGTGCAACCTTGTGGCTTGTTGTGGCTTGTTTTCCTTAGGGAGGCCCCTCCCCTTTACTGGGTAGCTTCCTCGTTGGGGAATGACTAAGCAATTATTTTCCCTTAACTTAGTGGCTTGTTTTGCCTTGACAGGATATTTCCCTTAGACATTTATGGTTTTAAACCCCAATTAGGACTTTCCCATATTAGGACTCTCTTATGAATATAAACCCAAATTAGGACTTTCTTATGAGTAGGTAATAACCATTTTCTCCTTATTTTTATTTCCCAGGAACATTTATGTTTTTAATTTTCTTTCACCCTTTAAGCATACCAGTGACTTTCTCGGCCAATTTCTTGTTTTCCCTTTACTTTGTGGCTTATTTTGCCTTAACTAGCACATGCCCATCAGGAGGAACACTAGAGGATACACGCTGGCACCGCACAACGTCCAGACAGGACCCGGGAGGCACTGGCTGGTTAGGTTTACCACAAAGATCCACGTCCTGGCCTAGGCCAAGGCCGTGTTGTGCACTGTCCTTCCCAAGCCCCATCCCCGACGCCCCACAGATGCCAAGCAAGCACCCCAATGTGTATTTGGACTATCCTTCCATTCTCCTTTGATGTTAAACGTGGCGTGGGGATTGTATCTCAGTCAATTTTAGGACACATCATCAGTAGTGTTCCTTTGAATCATGGGGTGTTTCGGCCTTTCAACACTAGACACCCTCATCAAAGGTGGCCAGCCACAGGGTGATCAAACCCGAGCTTGTGTCCCATGCCCAATCACAAGTCCAGGATTTGGGGATGGGTTAGGGTTATGATTTGGGGTTAGGGTTAGAATTTAGAATTGGGGTTATGGTTAGAATTAAGGTTAGGAGTCAGCTTGTACCTCTTGGGGTTGAGGTTAGAATTAGGGTTAGAGTTCATATATTTGGGTTTTGTTTAGTCTAGATGTAGACTTTTGGAAAACAAACGCTGATGGCCAATATTCTGTTTTTAAAGAAATAATAACATTTAAATGCAATTACATGGTTTGGCCACAAGATGGCAGTGAGCCCTTTTCAGTCTAAAAACAGACTTTTATCGCTTACCCCTTGCTGCTCCCCCAATCTGCAAACAGCACTCAGAACCAAAAAGTCATTATGTGTCAGACCGACCTCCAAAAGCTGCAGAACCACATCCTCGAAACAAAGAAAAGACAGTTATTCAGTGGCTGTCCTGTTTTTCAGCCTTAAGCTAGAAATGGCTTGTTTACCCTTGACTTCATGGCTTGTTTTGCCTTGGCTTCTGTGTAGCTTTTTTCCTTTTACTCAGTCTTGTGGCTAGTTTTGCCTTGACTTCTTTTACCTTTGACTCTGTGGCTTATTTTGCCTTGACTTCTTTTTCCTTTTGACTCTGTGGCTTGTCTTGCCTTGACTTCTTTTTCCTTTGACTCTGTGGCTTATTTTGCCTTGACTTCTTTTTCCTTTTGACTCTGTGGCTTGTCTTGCCTTGACTTCTTTTTCCTTTGACTCTGTGGCTTATTTTGCCTTGACTTCTTTTTCCTTTTGACTCTGTGGCTTGTCCTGCCTTGACTTCTTTTTCCTTTCACTCAGTCTTTGTGGCTTGTTTACCCTTGACTCTGTGGCTTGTCTTTGCCTTGACTCACTGTGTGGCTTGCTTTCCCTTGACCATGTAGCTCCTGAAATCTGCTGGAGGCCGCTGACATTTTTGCTTCTCCCTAGTATAGTCTCCACTGTGCAACCTTGTGGCTTGTTGTGGCTTGTTTTCCTTAGGGAGGCCCCTCCCCTTTACTGGGTAGCTTCCTCGTTGGGGAATGACTAAGCAATTATTTTCCCTTAACTTAGTGGCTTGTTTTGCCTTGACAGGATATTTCCCTTAGACATTTATGGTTTTAAACCCCAATTAGGACTTTCCCATATTAGGACTCTCTTATGAATATAAACCCAAATTAGGACTTTCTTATGAGTAGGTAATAACCATTTTCTCCTTATTTTTATTTCCCAGGAACATTTATGTTTTTAATTTTCTTTCACCCTTTAAGCATACCAGTGACTTTCTCGGCCAATTTCTTGTTTTCCCTTTACTTTGTGGCTTATTTTGCCTTAACTAGCACATGCCCATCAGGAGGAACACTAGAGGATACACGCTGGCACCGCACAACGTCCAGACAGGACCCGGGAGGCACTGGCTGGTTAGGTTTACCACAAAGATCCACGTCCTGGCCTAGGCCAAGGCCGTGTTGTGCACTGTCCTTCCCAAGCCCCATCCCCGACGCCCCACAGATGCCAAGCAAGCACCCCAACGTGTATTTGGACTATCCTTCCATTCTCCTTTGATGTTAAACGTGGCGTGGGGATTGTATCTCAGTCAATTTTAGGACACATCATCAGTAGTGTTCCTTTGAATCATGGGGTGTTTCGGCCTTTCAACACTAGACACCCTCATCAAAGGTGGCCAGCCACAGGGTGATCAAACCCGAGCTTGTGTCCCATGCCCAATCACAAGTCCAGGATTTGGGGATGGGTTAGGGTTATGATTTGGGGTTAGGGTTAGAATTTAGAATTGGGGTTTATGGTTAGAATTAAGGTTAGGAGTCAGCTTGTACCTCTTGGGGTTGAGGTTAGAATTAGGGTTAGAGTTCATATATTTGGGTTTTGTTTAGTCTAGATGTAGACTTTTGGAAAACAAACGCTGATGGCCAATATTCTGTTTTTAAAGAAATAATAACATTTAAATGCAATTACATGGTTTGGCCACAAGATGGCAGTGAGCCCTTTTCAGTCTAAAAACAGACTTTTATCGCTTACCCCTTGCTGCTCCCCCAATCTGCAAACAGCACTCAGAACCAAAAAGTCATTATGTGTCAGACCGACCTCCAAAAGCTGCAGAACCACATCCTCGAAACAAAGAAAAGACAGTTATTCAGTGGCTGTCCTGTTTTTCAGCCTTAAGCTAGAAATGGCTTGTTTACCCTTGACTTCATGGCTTGTTTTGCCTTGGCTTCTGTGTAGCTTTTTTCCTTTTACTCAGTCTTGTGGCTAGTTTTGCCTTGACTTCTTTTACCTTTGACTCTGTGGCTTATTTTGCCTTGACTTCTTTTTCCTTTTGACTCTGTGGCTTGTCTTGCCTTGACTTCTTTTTCCTTTGACTCTGTGGCTTATTTTGCCTTGACTTCTTTTTCCTTTTGACTCTGTGGCTTGTCTTGCCTTGACTTCTTTTTCCTTTGACTCTGTGGCTTATTTTGCCTTGACTTCTTTTTCCTTTTGACTCTGTGGCTTGTCCTGCCTTGACTTCTTTTTCCTTTCACTCAGTCTTTGTGGCT
The DNA here is from genome assembly GCF_027579695.1 of Neoarius graeffei. Lineage (NCBI taxonomy): Eukaryota > Metazoa > Chordata > Actinopteri > Siluriformes > Ariidae > Neoarius > Neoarius graeffei. The sequence continues at coordinate 61,170,417 of NC_083590.1, forward strand.
TGTTTACCCTTGACTCTGTGGCTTGTCTTTGCCTTGACTCACTGTGTGGCTTGCTTTCCCTTGACCATGTAGCTCCTGAAATCTGCTGGAGGCCGCTGACATTTTTGCTTCTCCCTAGTATAGTCTCCACTGTGCAACCTTGTGGCTTGTTGTGGCTTGTTTTCCTTAGGGAGGCCCCTCCCCTTTACTGGGTAGCTTCCTCGTTGGGGAATGACTAAGCAATTATTTTCCCTTAACTTAGTGGCTTGTTTTGCCTTGACAGGATATTTCCCTTAGACATTTATGGTTTTAAACCCCAATTAGGACTTTCCCATATTAGGACTCTCTTATGAATATAAACCCAAATTAGGACTTTCTTATGAGTAGGTAATAACCATTTTCTCCTTATTTTTATTTCCCAGGAACATTTATGTTTTTAATTTTCTTTCACCCTTTAAGCATACCAGTGACTTTCTCGGCCAATTTCTTGTTTTCCCTTTACTTTGTGGCTTATTTTGCCTTAACTAGCACATGCCCATCAGGAGGAACACTAGAGGATACACGCTGGCACCGCACAACGTCCAGACAGGACCCGGGAGGCACTGGCTGGTTAGGTTTACCACAAAGATCCACGTCCTGGCCTAGGCCAAGGCCGTGTTGTGCACTGTCCTTCCCAAGCCCCATCCCCGACGCCCCACAGATGCCAAGCAAGCACCCCAACGTGTATTTGGACTATCCTTCCATTCTCCTTTGATGTTAAACGTGGCGTGGGGATTGTATCTCAGTCAATTTTAGGACACATCATCAGTAGTGTTCCTTTGAATCATGGGGTGTTTCGGCCTTTCAACACTAGACACCCTCATCAAAGGTGGCCAGCCACAGGGTGATCAAACCCGAGCTTGTGTCCCATGCCCAATCACAAGTCCAGGATTTGGGGATGGGTTAGGGTTATGATTTGGGGTTAGGGTTAGAATTTAGAATTGGGGTTATGGTTAGAATTAAGGTTAGGAGTCAGCTTGTACCTCTTGGGGTTGAGGTTAGAATTAGGGTTAGAGTTCATATATTTGGGTTTTGTTTAGTCTAGATGTAGACTTTTGGAAAACAAACGCTGATGGCCAATATTCTGTTTTTAAAGAAATAATAACATTTAAATGCAATTACATGGTTTGGCCACAAGATGGCAGTGAGCCCTTTTCAGTCTAAAAACAGACTTTTATCGCTTACCCCTTGCTGCTCCCCCAATCTGCAAACAGCACTCAGAACCAAAAAGTCATTATGTGTCAGACCGACCTCCAAAAGCTGCAGAACCACATCCTCGAAACAAAGAAAAGACAGTTATTCAGTGGCTGTCCTGTTTTTCAGCCTTAAGCTAGAAATGGCTTGTTTACCCTTGACTTCATGGCTTGTTTTGCCTTGGCTTCTGTGTAGCTTTTTTCCTTTTACTCAGTCTTGTGGCTAGTTTTGCCTTGACTTCTTTTACCTTTGACTCTGTGGCTTATTTTGCCTTGACTTCTTTTTCCTTTTGACTCTGTGGCTTGTCTTGCCTTGACTTCTTTTTCCTTTGACTCTGTGGCTTATTTTGCCTTGACTTCTTTTTCCTTTTGACTCTGTGGCTTGTCTTGCCTTGACTTCTTTTTCCTTTGACTCTGTGGCTTATTTTGCCTTGACTTCTTTTTCCTTTTGACTCTGTGGCTTGTCCTGCCTTGACTTCTTTTTCCTTTCACTCAGTCTTTGTGGCTTGTTTACCCTTGACTCTGTGGCTTGTCTTTGCCTTGACTCACTGTGTGGCTTGCTTTCCCTTGACCATGTAGCTCCTGAAATCTGCTGGAGGCCGCTGACATTTTTGCTTCTCCCTAGTATAGTCTCCACTGTGCAACCTTGTGGCTTGTTGTGGCTTGTTTTCCTTAGGGAGGCCCCTCCCCTTTACTGGGTAGCTTCCTCGTTGGGGAATGACTAAGCAATTATTTTCCCTTAACTTAGTGGCTTGTTTTGCCTTGACAGGATATTTCCCTTAGACATTTATGGTTTTAAACCCCAATTAGGACTTTCCCATATTAGGACTCTCTTATGAATATAAACCCAAATTAGGACTTTCTTATGAGTAGGTAATAACCATTTTCTCCTTATTTTTATTTCCCAGGAACATTTATGTTTTTAATTTTCTTTCACCCTTTAAGCATACCAGTGACTTTCTCGGCCAATTTCTTGTTTTCCCTTTACTTTGTGGCTTATTTTGCCTTAACTAGCACATGCCCATCAGGAGGAACACTAGAGGATACACGCTGGCACCGCACAACGTCCAGACAGGACCCGGGAGGCACTGGCTGGTTAGGTTTACCACAAAGATCCACGTCCTGGCCTAGGCCAAGGCCGTGTTGTGCACTGTCCTTCCCAAGCCCCATCCCCGACGCCCCACAGATGCCAAGCAAGCACCCCAACGTGTATTTGGACTATCCTTCCATTCTCCTTTGATGTTAAACGTGGCGTGGGGATTGTATCTCAGTCAATTTTAGGACACATCATCAGTAGTGTTCCTTTGAATCATGGGGTGTTTCGGCCTTTCAACACTAGACACCCTCATCAAAGGTGGCCAGCCACAGGGTGATCAAACCCGAGCTTGTGTCCCATGCCCAATCACAAGTCCAGGATTTGGGGATGGGTTAGGGTTATGATTTGGGGTTAGGGTTAGAATTTAGAATTGGGGTTTATGGTTAGAATTAAGGTTAGGAGTCAGCTTGTACCTCTTGGGGTTGAGGTTAGAATTAGGGTTAGAGTTCATATATTTGGGTTTTGTTTAGTCTAGATGTAGACTTTTGGAAAACAAACGCTGATGGCCAATATTCTGTTTTTAAAGAAATAATAACATTTAAATGCAATTACATGGTTTGGCCACAAGATGGCAGTGAGCCCTTTTCAGTCTAAAAACAGACTTTTATCGCTTACCCCTTGCTGCTCCCCCAATCTGCAAACAGCACTCAGAACCAAAAAGTCATTATGTGTCAGACCGACCTCCAAAAGCTGCAGAACCACATCCTCGAAACAAAGAAAAGACAGTTATTCAGTGGCTGTCCTGTTTTTCAGCCTTAAGCTAGAAATGGCTTGTTTACCCTTGACTTCATGGCTTGTTTTGCCTTGGCTTCTGTGTAGCTTTTTTCCTTTTACTCAGTCTTGTGGCTAGTTTTGCCTTGACTTCTTTTACCTTTGACTCTGTGGCTTATTTTGCCTTGACTTCTTTTTCCTTTTGACTCTGTGGCTTGTCTTGCCTTGACTTCTTTTTCCTTTGACTCTGTGGCTTATTTTGCCTTGACTTCTTTTTCCTTTTGACTCTGTGGCTTGTCTTGCCTTGACTTCTTTTTCCTTTGACTCTGTGGCTTATTTTGCCTTGACTTCTTTTTCCTTTTGACTCTGTGGCTTGTCCTGCCTTGACTTCTTTTTCCTTTCACTCAGTCTTTGTGGCTTGTTTACCCTTGACTCTGTGGCTTGTCTTTGCCTTGACTCACTGTGTGGCTTGCTTTCCCTTGACCATGTAGCTCCTGAAATCTGCTGGAGGCCGCTGACATTTTTGCTTCTCCCTAGTATAGTCTCCACTGTGCAACCTTGTGGCTTGTTGTGGCTTGTTTTCCTTAGGGAGGCCCCTCCCCTTTACTGGGTAGCTTCCTCGTTGGGGAATGACTAAGCAATTATTTTCCCTTAACTTAGTGGCTTGTTTTGCCTTGACAGGATATTTCCCTTAGACATTTATGGTTTTAAACCCCAATTAGGACTTTCCCATATTAGGACTCTCTTATGAATATAAACCCAAATTAGGACTTTCTTATGAGTAGGTAATAACCATTTTCTCCTTATTTTTATTTCCCAGGAACATTTATGTTTTTAATTTTCTTTTACCCTTTAAGCATACCAGTGACTTTCTCGGCCAATTTCTTGTTTTCCCTTTACTTTGTGGCTTATTTTGCCTTAACTAGCACATGCCCATCAGGAGGAACACTAGAGGATACACGCTGGCACCGCACAACGTCCAGACAGGACCCGGGAGGCACTGGCTGGTTAGGTTTACCACAAAGATCCACGTCCTGGCCTAGGCCAAGGCCGTGTTGTGCACTGTCCTTCCCAAGCCCCATCCCCGACGCCCCACAGATGCCAAGCAAGCACCCCAACGTGTATTTGGACTATCCTTCCATTCTCCTTTGATGTTAAACGTGGCGTGGGGATTGTATCTCAGTCAATTTTAGGACACATCATCAGTAGTGTTCCTTTGAATCATGGGGTGTTTCGGCCTTTCAACACTAGACACCCTCATCAAAGGTGGCCAGCCACAGGGTGATCAAACCCGAGCTTGTGTCCCATGCCCAATCACAAGTCCAGGATTTGGGGATGGGTTAGGGTTATGATTTGGGGTTAGGGTTAGAATTTAGAATTGGGGTTTATGGTTAGAATTAAGGTTAGGAGTCAGCTTGTACCTCTTGGGGTTGAGGTTAGAATTAGGGTTAGAGTTCATATATTTGGGTTTTGTTTAGTCTAGATGTAGACTTTTGGAAAACAAACGCTGATGGCCAATATTCTGTTTTTAAAGAAATAATAACATTTAAATGCAATTACATGGTTTGGCCACAAGATGGCAGTGAGCCCTTTTCAGTCTAAAAACAGACTTTTATCGCTTACCCCTTGCTGCTCCCCCAATCTGCAAACAGCACTCAGAACCAAAAAGTCATTATGTGTCAGACCGACCTCCAAAAGCTGCAGAACCACATCCTCGAAACAAAGAAAAGACAGTTATTCAGTGGCTGTCCTGTTTTTCAGCCTTAAGCTAGAAATGGCTTGTTTACCCTTGACTTCATGGCTTGTTTTGCCTTGGCTTCTGTGTAGCTTTTTTCCTTTTACTCAGTCTTGTGGCTAGTTTTGCCTTGACTTCTTTTACCTTTGACTCTGTGGCTTATTTTGCCTTGACTTCTTTTTCCTTTTGACTCTGTGGCTTGTCTTGCCTTGACTTCTTTTTCCTTTGACTCTGTGGCTTATTTTGCCTTGACTTCTTTTTCCTTTTGACTCTGTGGCTTGTCTTGCCTTGACTTCTTTTTCCTTTGACTCTGTGGCTTATTTTGCCTTGACTTCTTTTTCCTTTTGACTCTGTGGCTTGTCCTGCCTTGACTTCTTTTTCCTTTCACTCAGTCTTTGTGGCTTGTTTACCCTTGACTCTGTGGCTTGTCTTTGCCTTGACTCACTGTGTGGCTTGCTTTCCCTTGACCATGTAGCTCCTGAAATCTGCTGGAGGCCGCTGACATTTTTGCTTCTCCCTAGTATAGTCTCCACTGTGCAACCTTGTGGCTTGTTGTGGCTTGTTTTCCTTAGGGAGGCCCCTCCCCTTTACTGGGTAGCTTCCTCGTTGGGGAATGACTAAGCAATTATTTTCCCTTAACTTAGTGGCTTGTTTTGCCTTGACAGGATATTTCCCTTAGACATTTATGGTTTTAAACCCCAATTAGGACTTTCCCATATTAGGACTCTCTTATGAATATAAACCCAAATTAGGACTTTCTTATGAGTAGGTAATAACCATTTTCTCCTTATTTTTATTTCCCAGGAACATTTATGTTTTTAATTTTCTTTCACCCTTTAAGCATACCAGTGACTTTCTCGGCCAATTTCTTGTTTTCCCTTTACTTTGTGGCTTATTTTGCCTTAACTAGCACATGCCCATCAGGAGGAACACTAGAGGATACACGCTGGCACCGCACAACGTCCAGACAGGACCCGGGAGGCACTGGCTGGTTAGGTTTACCACAAAGATCCACGTCCTGGCCTAGGCCAAGGCCGTGTTGTGCACTGTCCTTCCCAAGCCCCATCCCCGACGCCCCACAGATGCCAAGCAAGCACCCCAACGTGTATTTGGACTATCCTTCCATTCTCCTTTGATGTTAAACGTGGCGTGGGGATTGTATCTCAGTCAATTTTAGGACACATCATCAGTAGTGTTCCTTTGAATCATGGGGTGTTTCGGCCTTTCAACACTAGACACCCTCATCAAAGGTGGCCAGCCACAGGGTGATCAAACCCGAGCTTGTGTCCCATGCCCAATCACAAGTCCAGGATTTGGGGATGGGTTAGGGTTATGATTTGGGGTTAGGGTTAGAATTTAGAATTGGGGTTTATGGTTAGAATTAAGGTTAGGAGTCAGCTTGTACCTCTTGGGGTTGAGGTTAGAATTAGGGTTAGAGTTCATATATTTGGGTTTTGTTTAGTCTAGATGTAGACTTTTGGAAAACAAACGCTGATGGCCAATATTCTGTTTTTAAAGAAATAATAACATTTAAATGCAATTACATGGTTTGGCCACAAGATGGCAGTGAGCCCTTTTCAGTCTAAAAACAGACTTTTATCGCTTACCCCTTGCTGCTCCCCCAATCTGCAAACAGCACTCAGAACCAAAAAGTCATTATGTGTCAGACCGACCTCCAAAAGCTGCAGAACCACATCCTCGAAACAAAGAAAAGACAGTTATTCAGTGGCTGTCCTGTTTTTCAGCCTTAAGCTAGAAATGGCTTGTTTACCCTTGACTTCATGGCTTGTTTTGCCTTGGCTTCTGTGTAGCTTTTTTCCTTTTACTCAGTCTTGTGGCTAGTTTTGCCTTGACTTCTTTTACCTTTGACTCTGTGGCTTATTTTGCCTTGACTTCTTTTTCCTTTTGACTCTGTGGCTTGTCTTGCCTTGACTTCTTTTTCCTTTGACTCTGTGGCTTATTTTGCCTTGACTTCTTTTTCCTTTTGACTCTGTGGCTTGTCTTGCCTTGACTTCTTTTTCCTTTGACTCTGTGGCTTATTTTGCCTTGACTTCTTTTTCCTTTTGACTCTGTGGCTTGTCCTGCCTTGACTTCTTTTTCCTTTCACTCAGTCTTTGTGGCTTGTTTACCCTTGACTCTGTGGCTTGTCTTTGCCTTGACTCACTGTGTGGCTTGCTTTCCCTTGACCATGTAGCTCCTGAAATCTGCTGGAGGCCGCTGACATTTTTGCTTCTCCCTAGTATAGTCTCCACTGTGCAACCTTGTGGCTTGTTGTGGCTTGTTTTCCTTAGGGAGGCCCCTCCCCTTTACTGGGTAGCTTCCTCGTTGGGGAATGACTAAGCAATTATTTTCCCTTAACTTAGTGGCTTGTTTTGCCTTGACAGGATATTTCCCTTAGACATTTATGGTTTTAAACCCCAATTAGGACTTTCCCATATTAGGACTCTCTTATGAATATAAACCCAAATTAGGACTTTCTTATGAGTAGGTAATAACCATTTTCTCCTTATTTTTATTTCCCAGGAACATTTATGTTTTTAATTTTCTTTCACCCTTTAAGCATACCAGTGACTTTCTCGGCCAATTTCTTGTTTTCCCTTTACTTTGTGGCTTATTTTGCCTTAACTAGCACATGCCCATCAGGAGGAACACTAGAGGATACACGCTGGCACCGCACAACGTCCAGACAGGACCCGGGAGGCACTGGCTGGTTAGGTTTACCACAAAGATCCACGTCCTGGCCTAGGCCAAGGCCGTGTTGTGCACTGTCCTTCCCAAGCCCCATCCCCGACGCCCCACAGATGCCAAGCAAGCACCCCAACGTGTATTTGGACTATCCTTCCATTCTCCTTTGATGTTAAACGTGGCGTGGGGATTGTATCTCAGTCAATTTTAGGACACATCATCAGTAGTGTTCCTTTGAATCATGGGGTGTTTCGGCCTTTCAACACTAGACACCCTCATCAAAGGTGGCCAGCCACAGGGTGATCAAACCCGAGCTTGTGTCCCATGCCCAATCACAAGTCCAGGATTTGGGGATGGGTTAGGGTTATGATTTGGGGTTAGGGTTAGAATTTAGAATTGGGGTTTATGGTTAGAATTAAGGTTAGGAGTCAGCTTGTACCTCTTGGGGTTGAGGTTAGAATTAGGGTTAGAGTTCATATATTTGGGTTTTGTTTAGTCTAGATGTAGACTTTTGGAAAACAAACGCTGATGGCCAATATTCTGTTTTTAAAGAAATAATAACATTTAAATGCAATTACATGGTTTGGCCACAAGATGGCAGTGAGCCCTTTTCAGTCTAAAAACAGACTTTTATCGCTTACCCCTTGCTGCTCCCCCAATCTGCAAACAGCACTCAGAACCAAAAAGTCATTATGTGTCAGACCGACCTCCAAAAGCTGCAGAACCACATCCTCGAAACAAAGAAAAGACAGTTATTCAGTGGCTGTCCTGTTTTTCAGCCTTAAGCTAGAAATGGCTTGTTTACCCTTGACTTCATGGCTTGTTTTGCCTTGGCTTCTGTGTAGCTTTTTTCCTTTTACTCAGTCTTGTGGCTAGTTTTGCCTTGACTTCTTTTACCTTTGACTCTGTGGCTTATTTTGCCTTGACTTCTTTTTCCTTTTGACTCTGTGGCTTGTCTTGCCTTGACTTCTTTTTCCTTTGACTCTGTGGCTTATTTTGCCTTGACTTCTTTTTCCTTTTGACTCTGTGGCTTGTCTTGCCTTGACTTCTTTTTCCTTTGACTCTGTGGCTTATTTTGCCTTGACTTCTTTTTCCTTTTGACTCTGTGGCTTGTCCTGCCTTGACTTCTTTTTCCTTTCACTCAGTCTTTGTGGCTTGTTTACCCTTGACTCTGTGGCTTGTCTTTGCCTTGACTCACTGTGTGGCTTGCTTTCCCTTGACCATGTAGCTCCTGAAATCTGCTGGAGGCCGCTGACATTTTTGCTTCTCCCTAGTATAGTCTCCACTGTGCAACCTTGTGGCTTGTTGTGGCTTGTTTTCCTTAGGGAGGCCCCTCCCCTTTACTGGGTAGCTTCCTCGTTGGGGAATGACTAAGCAATTATTTTCCCTTAACTTAGTGGCTTGTTTTGCCTTGACAGGATATTTCCCTTAGACATTTATGGTTTTAAACCCCAATTAGGACTTTCCCATATTAGGACTCTCTTATGAATATAAACCCAAATTAGGACTTTCTTATGAGTAGGTAATAACCATTTTCTCCTTATTTTTATTTCCCAGGAACATTTATGTTTTTAATTTTCTTTCACCCTTTAAGCATACCAGTGACTTTCTCGGCCAATTTCTTGTTTTCCCTTTACTTTGTGGCTTATTTTGCCTTAACTAGCACATGCCCATCAGGAGGAACACTAGAGGATACACGCTGGCACCGCACAACGTCCAGACAGGACCCGGGAGGCACTGGCTGGTTAGGTTTACCACAAAGATCCACGTCCTGGCCTAGGCCAAGGCCGTGTTGTGCACTGTCCTTCCCAAGCCCCATCCCCGACGCCCCACAGATGCCAAGCAAGCACCCCAACGTGTATTTGGACTATCCTTCCATTCTCCTTTGATGTTAAACGTGGCGTGGGGATTGTATCTCAGTCAATTTTAGGACACATCATCAGTAGTGTTCCTTTGAATCATGGGGTGTTTCGGCCTTTCAACACTAGACACCCTCATCAAAGGTGGCCAGCCACAGGGTGATCAAACCCGAGCTTGTGTCCCATGCCCAATCACAAGTCCAGGATTTGGGGATGGGTTAGGGTTATGATTTGGGGTTAGGGTTAGAATTTAGAATTGGGGTTTATGGTTAGAATTAAGGTTAGGAGTCAGCTTGTACCTCTTGGGGTTGAGGTTAGAATTAGGGTTAGAGTTCATATATTTGGGTTTTGTTTAGTCTAGATGTAGACTTTTGGAAAACAAACGCTGATGGCCAATATTCTGTTTTTAAAGAAATAATAACATTTAAATGCAATTACATGGTTTGGCCACAAGATGGCAGTGAGCCCTTTTCAGTCTAAAAACAGACTTTTATCGCTTACCCCTTGCTGCTCCCCCAATCTGCAAACAGCACTCAGAACCAAAAAGTCATTATGTGTCAGACCGACCTCCAAAAGCTGCAGAACCACATCCTCGAAACAAAGAAAAGACAGTTATTCAGTGGCTGTCCTGTTTTTCAGCCTTAAGCTAGAAATGGCTTGTTTACCCTTGACTTCATGGCTTGTTTTGCCTTGGCTTCTGTGTAGCTTTTTTCCTTTTACTCAGTCTTGTGGCTAGTTTTGCCTTGACTTCTTTTACCTTTGACTCTGTGGCTTATTTTGCCTTGACTTCTTTTTCCTTTTGACTCTGTGGCTTGTCTTGCCTTGACTTCTTTTTCCTTTGACTCTGTGGCTTATTTTGCCTTGACTTCTTTTTCCTTTTGACTCTGTGGCTTGTCTTGCCTTGACTTCTTTTTCCTTTGACTCTGTGGCTTATTTTGCCTTGACTTCTTTTTCCTTTTGACTCTGTGGCTTGTCCTGCCTTGACTTCTTTTTCCTTTCACTCAGTCTTTGTGGCTTGTTTACCCTTGACTCTGTGGCTTGTCTTTGCCTTGACTCACTGTGTGGCTTGCTTTCCCTTGACCATGTAGCTCCTGAAATCTGCTGGAGGCCGCTGACATTTTTGCTTCTCCCTAGTATAGTCTCCACTGTGCAACCTTGTGGCTTGTTGTGGCTTGTTTTCCTTAGGGAGGCCCCTCCCCTTTACTGGGTAGCTTCCTCGTTGGGGAATGACTAAGCAATTATTTTCCCTTAACTTAGTGGCTTGTTTTGCCTTGACAGGATATTTCCCTTAGACATTTATGGTTTTAAACCCCAATTAGGACTTTCCCATATTAGGACTCTCTTATGAATATAAACCCAAATTAGGACTTTCTTATGAGTAGGTAATAACCATTTTCTCCTTATTTTTATTTCCCAGGAACATTTATGTTTTTAATTTTCTTTCACCCTTTAAGCATACCAGTGACTTTCTCGGCCAATTTCTTGTTTTCCCTTTACTTTGTGGCTTATTTTGCCTTAACTAGCACATGCCCATCAGGAGGAACACTAGAGGATACACGCTGGCACCGCACAACGTCCAGACAGGACCCGGGAGGCACTGGCTGGTTAGGTTTACCACAAAGATCCACGTCCTGGCCTAGGCCAAGGCCGTGTTGTGCACTGTCCTTCCCAAGCCCCATCCCCGACGCCCCACAGATGCCAAGCAAGCACCCCAACGTGTATTTGGACTATCCTTCCATTCTCCTTTGATGTTAAACGTGGCGTGGGGATTGTATCTCAGTCAATTTTAGGACACATCATCAGTAGTGTTCCTTTGAATCATGGGGTGTTTCGGCCTTTCAACACTAGACACCCTCATCAAAGGTGGCCAGCCACAGGGTGATCAAACCCGAGCTTGTGTCCCATGCCCAATCACAAGTCCAGGATTTGGGGATGGGTTAGGGTTATGATTTGGGGTTAGGGTTAGAATTTAGAATTGGGGTTTATGGTTAGAATTAAGGTTAGGAGTCAGCTTGTACCTCTTGGGGTTGAGGTTAGAATTAGGGTTAGAGTTCATATATTTGGGTTTTGTTTAGTCTAGATGTAGACTTTTGGAAAACAAACGCTGATGGCCAATATTCTGTTTTTAAAGAAATAATAACATTTAAATGCAATTACATGGTTTGGCCACAAGATGGCAGTGAGCCCTTTTCAGTCTAAAAACAGACTTTTATCGCTTACCCCTTGCTGCTCCCCCAATCTGCAAACAGCACTCAGAACCAAAAAGTCATTATGTGTCAGACCGACCTCCAAAAGCTGCAGAACCACATCCTCGAAACAAAGAAAAGACAGTTATTCAGTGGCTGTCCTGTTTTTCAGCCTTAAGCTAGAAATGGCTTGTTTACCCTTGACTTCATGGCTTGTTTTGCCTTGGCTTCTGTGTAGCTTTTTTCCTTTTACTCAGTCTTGTGGCTAGTTTTGCCTTGACTTCTTTTACCTTTGACTCTGTGGCTTATTTTGCCTTGACTTCTTTTTCCTTTTGACTCTGTGGCTTGTCTTGCCTTGACTTCTTTTTCCTTTGACTCTGTGGCTTATTTTGCCTTGACTTCTTTTTCCTTTTGACTCTGTGGCTTGTCTTGCCTTGACTTCTTTTTCCTTTGACTCTGTGGCTTATTTTGCCTTGACTTCTTTTTCCTTTTGACTCTGTGGCTTGTCCTGCCTTGACTTCTTTTTCCTTTCACTCAGTCTTTGTGGCTTGTTTACCCTTGACTCTGTGGCTTGTCTTTGCCTTGACTCACTGTGTGGCTTGCTTTCCCTTGACCATGTAGCTCCTGAAATCTGCTGGAGGCCGCTGACATTTTTGCTTCTCCCTAGTATAGTCTCCACTGTGCAACCTTGTGGCTTGTTGTGGCTTGTTTTCCTTAGGGAGGCCCCTCCCCTTTACTGGGTAGCTTCCTCGTTGGGGAATGACTAAGCAATTATTTTCCCTTAACTTAGTGGCTTGTTTTGCCTTGACAGGATATTTCCCTTAGACATTTATGGTTTTAAACCCCAATTAGGACTTTCCCATATTAGGACTCTCTTATGAATATAAACCCAAATTAGGACTTTCTTATGAGTAGGTAATAACCATTTTCTCCTTATTTTTATTTCCCAGGAACATTTATGTTTTTAATTTTCTTTCACCCTTTAAGCATACCAGTGACTTTCTCGGCCAATTTCTTGTTTTCCCTTTACTTTGTGGCTTATTTTGCCTTAACTAGCACATGCCCATCAGGAGGAACACTAGAGGATACACGCTGGCACCGCACAACGTCCAGACAGGACCCGGGAGGCACTGGCTGGTTAGGTTTACCACAAAGATCCACGTCCTGGCCTAGGCCAAGGCCGTGTTGTGCACTGTCCTTCCCAAGCCCCATCCCCGACGCCCCACAGATGCCAAGCAAGCACCCCAACGTGTATTTGGACTATCCTTCCATTCTCCTTTGATGTTAAACGTGGCGTGGGGATTGTATCTCAGTCAATTTTAGGACACATCATCAGTAGTGTTCCTTTGAATCATGGGGTGTTTCGGCCTTTCAACACTAGACACCCTCATCAAAGGTGGCCAGCCACAGGGTGATCAAACCCGAGCTTGTGTCCCATGCCCAATCACAAGTCCAGGATTTGGGGATGGGTTAGGGTTATGATTTGGGGTTAGGGTTAGAATTTAGAATTGGGGTTTATGGTTAGAATTAAGGTTAGGAGTCAGCTTGTACCTCTTGGGGTTGAGGTTAGAATTAGGGTTAGAGTTCATATATTTGGGTTTTGTTTAGTCTAGATGTAGACTTTTGGAAAACAAACGCTGATGGCCAATAGGGTTAGGGTTAGGGTTAGGGTTAGGGTTAGGTTAGGGTTAGGGTTAGGGTTAGGGTTAGGCGAATGGACTCGATTTGTGGAACGCTCCCCATTGACGGGACTGCAGATTTGGACGCAAACCGATGTGAGCGGTCACAACGGATTGCAACCGTTCATCCGTAATGGCAAGTTGGAATCCAAGAATCTAGTCCTGGGAATTTGGCTAGCTTAGCATAATCGGCTAGGATCTGGGTCTGTTGGACTCTAGGGGGTAGGCTGGGACAGGAGACATGACTTCTGGAACCCAGAATTGCCTTTTTCCCCAGGGACTCGATTCTTGGAATCCAGACTCGATTTTTGGAATTTGCCCAGAAAGTGACTCTGATGGGCCGGGGAAGGCCCCTGGAGCCCTGGGCCAGGCCCCAGGGACTTGACTTTTGGAACCCAGACTTGATTTTTGGAACTTGCCCCAAAAGTGACTCTGATGGGCTGGGGAAGGCCCCTGGAGCCCCAGGGACTTGATTTTTGGAACCCAGACTTGATTCTTGGAACTTGCCCAGAAAGTGACTCTGATGGGCTGGGGAAGGCCCCTGGAGCCCTGGGCCAGGCCCCAGGGACTTGATTTTTGGAACCCAGACTTGATTTTTGGAACTTGCCCAGAAAGTGACCCTGAAGGGCTGGGGAAGGCCCCTGGAGCCCTGGGCCAGGCCCCAGGGACTTGGTTTTTGGACTGGGACCACTTTTTGGGAAATTGCCCCAAAAGTGACTCTGATGGGCTGGGGAAGACCGCTGGAGCCCTGGGCCAGCCTCCCCTGGAAGTCCCAGGCTGGGGGAGCTCCACTTGGGGCTGGGGCAGCCTCCCCTGGAAGTCCCAGGCTGGGGGAGCTCCACTCGGGGCTGGGGCAGCCTCCCCTGGAAGTCCCAGGCTGGGGGAGCAGCACTCGGGGCTGCGGCAGCCTCCCCTGGAAGTCCCGGGCAGCTAACCCTACTCCCAGGGCTGGGGAGCTCCACTTAGGGCTGGGGCAGCCTCCCCTGGAAGTCCCAGGCTGGGGGAGCTCCACTCGGGGCTGGGGCAGCCTCCCTGGAAGTCCCAGGCTGGGGGAGCTCCACTCGGGGCTGGGGCAGCCTCCCCTGGAAGTCCCAGGCTGGGGGAGCTCCACTCGGGGCTGGGGCAGCCTCCCTGGAAGTCCCAGGCTGGGGGAGCTCCACTCGGGGCTGGGGCAGCCTCCCTGGAAGTCCCAGGCTGGGGGAGCTCCACTCGGGGCTGGGGCAGCCTCCCTGGAAGTCCCGGGCAGGTAACCCTACTCCCAGGGCGGGGGAGCTCCACTTAGGGCTGGGGCAGGCTCCCCTGGAAGTCCCGGGCAGCTAACCCTACTCCCAGGGCTGGGGAGCTCCACTTAGGGCTGGGGCAGGCTCCCCTGGAAGTCCCGGGCAGCTAACCCTACTCCCAGGGCTGGGGAGCTCCACTTAGGGCTGGGGCAGGCTCCCCTGGAAGTCCCGGGCAGCTAACCCTACTCCCAGGGCTGGGGAGCTCCACTTAGGGCTGGGGCAGGCTCCCCTGGAAGTCCCGGGCAGCTAACCCTACTCCCAGGGCGGGGGAGCTCCACTTAGGGCTGGGGCAGGCTCCCCTGGAAGTCCCGGGCAGCTAACCCTACTCCCAGGGCTGGGGAGCTCCACTTAGGGCTGGGGCAGGCTCCCCTGGAAGTCCCGGGCAGCTAACCCTACTCCCAGGGCTGGGGAGCTCCACTTAGGGCTGGGGCAGGCTCCCCTGGAAGTCCCGGGCAGCTAACCCTACTCCCAGGGCGGGGGAGCTCCACTTAGGGCTGGGGCAGGCTCCCCTGGAAGTCCCGGGCAGCTAACCCTACTCCCAGGGCTGGGGAGCTCCACTTAGGGCTGGGGCAGGCTCCCCTGGAAGTCCCGGGCAGCTAACCCTACTCCCAGGGCTGGGGAGCTCCACTTAGGGCTGGGGCAGGCTCCCCTGGAAGTCCCGGGCAGCTAACCCTACTCCCAGGGCTGGGGAGCTCCACTTAGGGCTGGGGCAGGCTCCCCTGGAAGTCCCGGGCAGCTAACCCTACTCCCAGGGCGGGGGAGCTCCACTTAGGGCTGGGGCAGGCTCCCCTGGAAGTCCCGGGCAGCTAACCCTACTCCCAGGGCTGGGGAGCTCCACTTAGGGCTGGGGCAGGCTCCCCTGGAAGTCCCGGGCAGCTAACCCTACTCCCAGGGCGGGGGAGCTCCACTTAGGGCTGGGGCAGGCTCCCCTGGAAGTCCCGGGCAGCTAACCCTAACCTGGCGCACCAGGCGGTCCTGGGCACCCACACTTAAGCCCTCCTCACCCTGCATTAAGGACCTTCAGCCCCGCTGGCCAGTCGAGCTGGCCCATGGTAAACCTCAGCAGTAGCACTGGCCCATGGTATAACCGAGCAGCCCGACTTTGGAGGCGCCCTGGTCCGTCCACCACGCCTAGTGCACCAGGCGGTCCTGGGCACCCACACTTAAGCCCTCCTCACCCTGCATTAAGGACCTTCAGCCCCGCTGGCCAGTCGAGCTGGCCCATGGTAAACCTCAGCAGTAGCACTGGCCCATGGTATAACCGAGCAGCCCGCCCCTGGAGGCCCATAGCTCGGCCAGGGTAGGTCCGAGGAGCCCCAGGCTTGGCAGGCTGATGCCTGGGACCTCCACCCAGGGAACCAGCACGGGGGGCAGCCCCCAGCCAGGGGACGTTAGCCCCAGGATTCCAGATATCGAGCCCGAATTTGGAGGCCCATAGCTCGGCCAGGGGAGCTCCCAGGAGCCCCAGACTTGGCAGGCAGATGCCTCTCACCTCTCCCCAGGGAACCAGCACAGGAAGGCCCGGGCAGCCCCCAGCCAGGGGACGCCAGCCCCAGGATTCCAGATATCGAGTCCGACTTTGGAGGCCCCTAGCTCGGCCAGGGGTCCTCCCAGGACCCCCAGACTTGGCAGGCAGATGCCCCTGACCTCCACCCAGGGAACCAGCACGGGAAGGCCCGGGCAGCCCCCAGCCAGGGGACGCCAGCCCCAGGATTCCAGATATCAAGTCCGACTTTGGAGGCCCATAGCTCGGCCAGGGGACCTCCCAGGACCCCCAGACTTTACAGGCAGATGCCTCTCACCTCTCCCCAGGGAACCAGCATGGGAAGGCCCGGGCAGCCCCCAGCCAGGGGACGCCAGCCCCAGGATTCCAGATATCAAGTCCGACTTTGGAGGCCCATAGCTCGGCCAGGGGACCTCCCAGGACCCCCAGACTTGGCAGGCAGATGCCCCTGACCTCCACCCAGGGAACCAGCACGGGAAGGCCCGGGCAGCCCCCAGCCAGGGGACGCCAGCCCCAGGATTCCAGATATCGAGTCCGAATTTGGAGGCCCATAGCTCGGCCAGTGGACCTCCCAGGACCCCCAGACTTTACAGGCAGATGCCTCTCACCTCTCCCCAGGGAACCAGCACGGGAAGGCCCGGGCAGCCCCCAGCCAGGGGACGCCAGCCCCAGGATTCCAGATATCGAGTCCGACTTTGGAGGCCCATAGCTCGGCCAGGGGACCTCCCAGGACCCCCAGACTTTACAGGCAGATGCCTCTCACCTCTCCCCAGGGAACCAGCATGGGAAGGCCCGGGCAGCCCCCAGCCAGGGGACGTCAGCCCCAGGATTCCAGATATCGAGTCCGACTTTGGAGGCCCATAGCTCGGCCAGGGGACCTCCCAGGACCCCCAGACTTGGCAGGCAGATGCCCCTGACCTCCACCCAGGGAACCAGCACAGGAAGGCCCGGGCAGCCCCCAGCCAGGGGACGCCAGCCCCAGGATTCCAGATATCAAGTCCGACTTTGGAGGCCCATAGCTCGGCCAGGGGACCTCCCAGGACCCCCAGACTTTACAGGCAGATGCCTCTCACCTCTCCCCAGGGAACCAGCATGAGAAGGCCCGGGCAGCCCCCAGCCAGGGGACGTCAGCCCCAGGATTCCAGATATCGAGTCCGACTTTGGAGGCCCATAGCTCGGCCAGGGGACCTCCCAGGACCCCCAGACTTGGCAGGCAGATGCCCCTGACCTCCACCCAGGGAACCAGCACGGGAAGGCCCGGGCAGCCCCCAGCCAGGGGACGCCAGCCCCAGGATTCCAGATATCAAGTCCGACATTGGAGGCCCATAGCTCGGCCAGGGGACCTCCCAGGACCCCCAGACTTGGCAGGCAGATGCCCCTGACCTCCACCCAGGGAACCAGCACAGGAAGGCCCGGGCAGCCCCCAGCCAGGGGACGCCAGCCCCAGGATTCCAGATATCAAGTCCGACTTTGGAGGCCCATAGCTCGGCCAGGGGACCTCCCAGGACCCCCAGACTTTACAGGCAGATGCCTCTCACCTCTCCCCAGGGAACCAGCACGGGAAGGCCCGGGCAGCCCCCAGCCAGGGGACGTCAGCCCCAGGATTCCAGATATCGAGTCCGACTTTGGAGGCCCATAGCTCGGCCAGGGGACCTCCCAGGACCCCCAGACTTGGCAGGCAGATGCCCCTGACCTCCACCCAGGGAACCAGCACAGGAAGGCCCGGGCAGCCCCCAGCCAGGGGACGCCAGCCCCAGGATTCCAGATATCAAGTCCGACATTGGAGGCCCATAGCTCGGCCAGGGGACCTCCCAGGACCCCCAGACTTGGCAGGCAGATGCCCCTGACCTCCACCCAGGGAACCAGCTCGGGAAGGCCCGGGCAGCCCCCAGCCAGGGGACGCCAGCCCCAGGATTCCAGATATCGAGTCCGACTTTGGAGGCCCATAGCTCGGCCAGGGGACCTCCCAGGACCCCCAGACTTGGCAGG
Organism: Neoarius graeffei; assembly: GCF_027579695.1. NCBI lineage: Eukaryota > Metazoa > Chordata > Actinopteri > Siluriformes > Ariidae > Neoarius > Neoarius graeffei. The sequence continues at coordinate 61,188,352 of NC_083590.1, forward strand.
CAGATGCCCCTGACCTCCACCCAGGGAACCAGCACAGGAAGGCCCGGGCAGCCCCCAGCCAGGGGACGCCAGCCCCAGGATTCCAGATATCAAGTCCGACTTTGGAGGCCCATAGCTCGGCCAGGGGACCTCCCAGGACCCCCAGACTTGGCAGGCAGATGCCCCTGACCTCCACCCAGGGAACCAGCACAGGAAGGCCCGGGCAGCCCCCAGCCAGGGGATGCCAGCCCCAGGATTCCAGATATCAAGTCCGACTTTGGAGGCCCATAGCTCGGCCAGGGGACCTCCCAGGACCCCCAGACTTTACAGGCAGATGCCTCTCACCTCTCCCCAGGGAACCAGCACGGGAAGGCCCGGGCAGCCCCCAGCCAGGGGACGTCAGCCCCAGGATTCCAGATATCGAGTCCGACTTTGGAGGCCCATAGCTCGGCCAGGGGACCTCCCAGGACCCCCAGACTTGGCAGGCAGATGCCCCTGACCTCCACCCAGGGAACCAGCACAGGAAGGCCCGGGCAGCCCCCAGCCAGGGGACGCCAGCCCCAGGATTCCAGATATCAAGTCCGACATTGGAGGCCCATAGCTCGGCCAGGGGACCTCCCAGGACCCCCAGACTTGGCAGGCAGATGCCCCTGACCTCCACCCAGGGAACCAGCACGGGAAGGCCCGGGCAGCCCCCAGCCAGGGGACGCCAGCCCCAGGATTCCAGATATCGAGTCCGACTTTGGAGGCCCATAGCTCGGCCAGGGGACCTCCCAGGACCCCCAGACTTGGCAGGCAGATGCCCCTGACCTCCACCCAGGGAACCAGCACAGGAAGGCCCGGGCAGCCCCCAGCCAGGGGACGCCAGCCCCAGGATTCCAGATATCAAGTCCGACTTTGGAGGCCCATAGCTCGGCCAGGGGACCTCCCAGGACCCCCAGACTTGGCAGGCAGATGCCCCTGACCTCCACCCAGGGAACCAGCACAGGAAGGCCCGGGCAGCCCCCAGCCAGGGGATGCCAGCCCCAGGATTCCAGATATCAAGTCCGACTTTGGAGGCCCATAGCTCGGCCAGGGGACCTCCCAGGACCCCCAGACTTGGCAGGCAGATGCCCCTGACCTCCACCCAGGGAACCAGCACAGGAAGGCCCGGGCAGCCCCCAGCCAGGGGATGCCAGCCCCAGGATTCCAGATATCAAGTCCGACTTTGGAGGCCCATAGCTCGGCCAGGGGACCTCCCAGGACCCCCAGACTTTACAGGCAGATGCCTCTCACCTCTCCCCAGGGAACCAGCATGGGAAGGCCCGGGCAGCCCCCAGCCAGGGGACGTCAGCCCCAGGATACCAGATATTAAGCCTCAGTGGGTTCCCCAAGCCCACTCATCACCTGTATCCTGATGGCACCTCTCAGCACCACCAGGTGCGCAACAGCACTTCCAGGGGGGGGATGCAGTCGCCCTCCTCCCAGGAGAGAGCTCTCCTCCTCGGGCACGGCCAGGGGGAAGAGTGCCCTGGTCCATCCACCATGTCTAAGATTTTGGCCATGTCTGAATTCCATGGTATAACTGCCCATGGTATAACTGAGCAGCCCGCCCTCGGAGGCCCATAGCTCGGCCAGGGGAGCTCCCAGGTGCCCCTGACTGCAGGTTCCCCCAGGATTCCAGATATCAAGTCCGATTTGGAGGCCCCTAGCTCGGCCAGGGGACCTCCCAGGACCCCCAGACCTCATAGGCAGATGCCCCTGACCTCCACCCAGGGAACCAGCACGGGAAGGCCCGGGCAGCCCCCAGCCAGGGGGACGGTAGACCCAGGATTCCATGAATCAAGTCTCAATGGGTTCCCAGGCCCACTCATCCCCTGTATCCCGATGGCACCTCTCAGCAGCACCAGGTGCGCAGCAGCACTTCCAGGGGGGGATGCAGTCTCCCTCCTCCCAGCAGAGAGCTCTCCTAATCGGGCATGGACAGGGGGAAGAGTCCCTGGTCCATCCACCCTGTCTAAGTTTTTGCCCTAGCCTGAATCCCATGGTATAACTGTCTATGGTATAACTGCCCATATTATATCTGCCCATGGTATAACTGAGCAGCCCCAGACTGCAGATTCCACCAGGATTCCAGATATCCAGTCCGATTTTGGAGGCCCCTAGCTCGGCCAGGGGACCTCCCAGGACCCCCAGACTTTACAGGCAGATGCCCCCGACCTCCACCCAGGGAACCAGCAGGGGAAGCCCCCAGCCAGGGGACGCTATCCCCCGTGGGGCCCCACTCAGTCGGAGGTTCGATACAAGGCCCGAGCCCCAACTTGGAGGCCCATAGCTCGGCCAGGGGAGGTCCCAGGAGCCCCAGGCTTGGCAGGCTGATGCCTGGGACCTCCACCCAGGGAACCAGCACGGGAAGGCCCGGGCAGCCCCCAGCCAGGGGCCGTTATTCCCCGTGGGGCTCCACTCAGGTGGTGGTTATACACAAGGCCCAAGCCCCAACTTGGTGGCCCATAGCTCGGCCAGGGGAGGTCCCAGGAGCCCCAGGCTTGGCAGGCAGATGCCCCTGACCTCCACCCAGGGAACCAGCACGGGAAGGCCCGGGCAGCCCCCAGCCAGGGGCCGTTATTCCCCGTGGGGCTCCACACAGGTGGTGGTTATACACAAGGCCCAAGCCCCAACTTGGAGGCCCATAGCTCGGCCAGGAGAGGTCCCAGGAGCCCCAGGCTTGGCAGGCTGATGCCTGGGACCCCTCCCCAGGGAACCAGCACGGGAAGGCCCGGGCAGCCCCCAGCCAGGGGCCGTTATTCCCCGTGGGGCTCCACACAGGTGGTGGTTATAGACAAGGCCCAAGCCCCAACTTGGAGGCCCCTAGCTCGGCCAGGGGAGGTCCCAGGACCCCCAGACTTGGCAGGCAGATGCCCCTGACCTCCACCCAGGGAACCAGCATGGGAAGCCCCCAGCCAGGGGACGCTATCCCCCGTGGGGCCCCACTCAGTTGGCTGTTTTATACAAGGCCTCAGCCAGACCATGGAGGCCCATAGCTCGGCCAGGGGAGGTCCCAGGAGCCCCAGACTTGGCAGGCTGATGCCTGGGACCTCTCCCCAGGGAACCAGCACGGGAAGGCCCGGGCAGCCCCCAGCCAGGGGCCGTTATTCCCCGTGGGGCTCCACTCAGGTGGTGGTTATACACAAGGCCCAAGCCCCAACTTGGAGGCCCCTAGCTCGGCCAGGGGACCTCCCAGGACCCCCAGACTTGGCAGGCAGATGCCCCTGACCTCCACCCAGGGAACCAGCATGGGAAGCCCCCAGCCAGGGGACGCTATCCCCCGTGGGGCCCCACTCAGTTGGCTGTTTTATACAAGGCCTGAGCCAGACCATGGAGGCCCATAACTCGGCCAGGGGAGGTCCCAGGAGCCCCAGACTTGGCAGGCTGATGCCTGGGACCTCTCCCCAGGGAACCAGCACGGGAAGGCCCGGGCAGCCCCCAGCCAGGGGCCGTTATTCCCCGTGGGGCTCCACTCAGGTGGTGGTTATACACAAGGCCCAAGCCCCAACTTGGAGGCCCCTAGCTCGGCCAGGGGAGGTCCCAGGACCCCCAGACTTGGCAGGCAGATGCCCCTGACCTCCACCCAGGGAACCAGCACGGGAAGCCCCCAGCCAGGGGACGCTATCCCCCGTGGGGCCCCACTCAGTTGGCTGTTTTATACAAGGCCTCAGCCAGACCATGGAGGCCCATAGCTCGGCCAGGGGAGGTCCCAGGAGCCCCAGACTCGGCAGGCTGATGCCTGGGACCTCTCCCCAGGGAACCAGCACCCGAAGGCCCGGGCAGCCCCCCGCCAGGGGCCGTTATTCCCCGTGGGGCTCCACACAGGTGGCGGTTATACACAAGGCCCGAGCCCCAACTTGGAGGCCCATAGCTCGGCCAGGGGAGGTCCCAGGAGCCCCAGACTTGGCAGGCAGATGCCTGGGACCTCTCCCCAGGGAACCAGCACCCGAAGGCCCGGGCAGCACCCCGCCAGGGGCCGTTATTCCCCGTGGGGCCCCACTCAGGTGGCGGTTATACACAAGGCCCGAGCCCGACTTTGGAGGCCCATATCTCGGCCAGGGGAGGTCCCAGGAGCCCCAGACTTGGCAGGCAGATGCCTGGGACCTCTCCCCAGGGAACCAGCACCCGAAGGCCCGGTCAGCCCCCCGACAGGGGCCGTTATTCCCCGTGGGGCTCCACTCAGGTGGCGGTTATACACAAGGCCCGAGCCCGACTTTGGAGGCCCATAGCTCGGCCAGGGGAGGTCCCAGGAGCCCCAGGCTTGGCAGGCAGATGCCCCTGACCTCCACCCAGGGAACCAGCACGGGCGGTCATGTCCGAGGCCCCAGCCCGACTTTGGAGGCCCATAGCTCGGCCAGGGGAGGTCCCAGGTGCCCCTGACTGCAGATTCCCCCCAGGATCCCAGGTATCAATTCCAAAAACATAGTCCCAATTCCAAAAGTCGAGTCTGGGCCACAGACCCTGCAGGGCGGCAGGGGAGACCAGTCTGCATGGCCCTGCAGTGGAATTTCCCCATTTTGGGCCAATTCCACAAATCAAGTCTGGGAAATAGCCACCTGGTGTCATGGAACGGTACTGCAGCTGAACTTGGGATAAGGGGGTTTATCGCGGTATAAAATCGTGGGGAGGTCCAAAATTAATTCCAAGGGTGTCATAAAATCTGTAATAACCCTCTGCAAAATCCCAAAAAGCGACCCAGCCCACAGGAAAACCGTTTAATGGCTTTTCGGAATTTCGGACTCGATTTGTGGAATCCAATTCCACCTTAAGAGTCTATTGTCCTATCTCCGCCTAATTAGGGTTAGGGTTAGGGTTAGGGTTAGGGTTAGGTTTACCACAAAGATCCACGTCCTGGCCTAGGCCAAGGCCGTGTTGTGCACTGTCCTTCCCAAGCCCCATCCCCGACGCCCCACAGATGCCAAGCAAGCACCCCAACGTGTATTTGGACTATCCTTCCATTCTCCTTTGATGTTAAACGTGGCGTGGGGATTGTATCTCAGTCAATTTTAGGACACATCATCAGTAGTGTTCCTTTGAATCATGGGGTGTTTCGGCCTTTCAACACTAGACACCCTCATCAAAGGTGGCCAGCCACAGGGTGATCAAACCCGAGCTTGTGTCCCATGCCCAATCACAAGTCCAGGATTTGGGGATGGGTTAGGGTTATGATTTGGGGTTAGGGTTAGAATTTAGAATTGGGGTTATGGTTAGAATTAAGGTTAGGAGTCAGCTTGTACCTCTTGGGGTTGAGGTTAGAATTAGGGTTAGAGTTCATATATTTGGGTTTTGTTTAGTCTAGATGTAGACTTTTGGAAAACAAACGCTGATGGCCAATATTCTGTTTTTAAAGAAATAATAACATTTAAATGCAATTACATGGTTTGGCCACAAGATGGCAGTGAGCCCTTTTCAGTCTAAAAACAGACTTTTATCGCTTACCCCTTGCTGCTCCCCCAATCTGCAAACAGCACTCAGAACCAAAAAGTCATTATGTGTCAGACCGACCTCCAAAAGCTGCAGAACCACATCCTCGAAACAAAGAAAAGACAGTTATTCAGTGGCTGTCCTGTTTTTCAGCCTTAAGCTAGAAATGGCTTGTTTACCCTTGACTTCATGGCTTGTTTTGCCTTGGCTTCTGTGTAGCTTTTTTCCTTTTACTCAGTCTTGTGGCTAGTTTTGCCTTGACTTCTTTTACCTTTGACTCTGTGGCTTATTTTGCCTTGACTTCTTTTTCCTTTTGACTCTGTGGCTTGTCTTGCCTTGACTTCTTTTTCCTTTGACTCTGTGGCTTATTTTGCCTTGACTTCTTTTTCCTTTTGACTCTGTGGCTTGTCTTGCCTTGACTTCTTTTTCCTTTGACTCTGTGGCTTATTTTGCCTTGACTTCTTTTTCCTTTTGACTCTGTGGCTTGTCCTGCCTTGACTTCTTTTTCCTTTCACTCAGTCTTTGTGGCTTGTTTACCCTTGACTCTGTGGCTTGTCTTTGCCTTGACTCACTGTGTGGCTTGCTTTCCCTTGACCATGTAGCTCCTGAAATCTGCTGGAGGCCGCTGACATTTTTGCTTCTCCCTAGTATAGTCTCCACTGTGCAACCTTGTGGCTTGTTGTGGCTTGTTTTCCTTAGGGAGGCCCCTCCCCTTTACTGGGTAGCTTCCTCGTTGGGGAATGACTAAGCAATTATTTTCCCTTAACTTAGTGGCTTGTTTTGCCTTGACAGGATATTTCCCTTAGACATTTATGGTTTTAAACCCCAATTAGGACTTTCCCATATTAGGACTCTCTTATGAATATAAACCCAAATTAGGACTTTCTTATGAGTAGGTAATAACCATTTTCTCCTTATTTTTATTTCCCAGGAACATTTATGTTTTTAATTTTCTTTCACCCTTTAAGCATACCAGTGACTTTCTCGGCCAATTTCTTGTTTTCCCTTTACTTTGTGGCTTATTTTGCCTTAACTAGCACATGCCCATCAGGAGGAACACTAGAGGATACACGCTGGCACCGCACAACGTCCAGACAGGACCCGGGAGGCACTGGCTGGTTAGGTTTACCACAAAGATCCACGTCCTGGCCTAGGCCAAGGCCGTGTTGTGCACTGTCCTTCCCAAGCCCCATCCCCGACGCCCCACAGATGCCAAGCAAGCACCCCAACGTGTATTTGGACTATCCTTCCATTCTCCTTTGATGTTAAACGTGGCGTGGGGATTGTATCTCAGTCAATTTTAGGACACATCATCAGTAGTGTTCCTTTGAATCATGGGGTGTTTCGGCCTTTCAACACTAGACACCCTCATCAAAGGTGGCCAGCCACAGGGTGATCAAACCCGAGCTTGTGTCCCATGCCCAATCACAAGTCCAGGATTTGGGGATGGGTTAGGGTTATGATTTGGGGTTAGGGTTAGAATTTAGAATTGGGGTTATGGTTAGAATTAAGGTTAGGAGTCAGCTTGTACCTCTTGGGGTTGAGGTTAGAATTAGGGTTAGAGTTCATATATTTGGGTTTTGTTTAGTCTAGATGTAGACTTTTGGAAAACAAACGCTGATGGCCAATATTCTGTTTTTAAAGAAATAATAACATTTAAATGCAATTACATGGTTTGGCCACAAGATGGCAGTGAGCCCTTTTCAGTCTAAAAACAGACTTTTATCGCTTACCCCTTGCTGCTCCCCCAATCTGCAAACAGCACTCAGAACCAAAAAGTCATTATGTGTCAGACCGACCTCCAAAAGCTGCAGAACCACATCCTCGAAACAAAGAAAAGACAGTTATTCAGTGGCTGTCCTGTTTTTCAGCCTTAAGCTAGAAATGGCTTGTTTACCCTTGACTTCATGGCTTGTTTTGCCTTGGCTTCTGTGTAGCTTTTTTCCTTTTACTCAGTCTTGTGGCTAGTTTTGCCTTGACTTCTTTTACCTTTGACTCTGTGGCTTATTTTGCCTTGACTTCTTTTTCCTTTTGACTCTGTGGCTTGTCTTGCCTTGACTTCTTTTTCCTTTGACTCTGTGGCTTATTTTGCCTTGACTTCTTTTTCCTTTTGACTCTGTGGCTTGTCTTGCCTTGACTTCTTTTTCCTTTGACTCTGTGGCTTATTTTGCCTTGACTTCTTTTTCCTTTTGACTCTGTGGCTTGTCCTGCCTTGACTTCTTTTTCCTTTCACTCAGTCTTTGTGGCTTGTTTACCCTTGACTCTGTGGCTTGTCTTTGCCTTGACTCACTGTGTGGCTTGCTTTCCCTTGACCATGTAGCTCCTGAAATCTGCTGGAGGCCGCTGACATTTTTGCTTCTCCCTAGTATAGTCTCCACTGTGCAACCTTGTGGCTTGTTGTGGCTTGTTTTCCTTAGGGAGGCCCCTCCCCTTTACTGGGTAGCTTCCTCGTTGGGGAATGACTAAGCAATTATTTTCCCTTAACTTAGTGGCTTGTTTTGCCTTGACAGGATATTTCCCTTAGACATTTATGGTTTTAAACCCCAATTAGGACTTTCCCATATTAGGACTCTCTTATGAATATAAACCCAAATTAGGACTTTCTTATGAGTAGGTAATAACCATTTTCTCCTTATTTTTATTTCCCAGGAACATTTATGTTTTTAATTTTCTTTCACCCTTTAAGCATACCAGTGACTTTCTCGGCCAATTTCTTGTTTTCCCTTTACTTTGTGGCTTATTTTGCCTTAACTAGCACATGCCCATCAGGAGGAACACTAGAGGATACACGCTGGCACCGCACAACGTCCAGACAGGACCCGGGAGGCACTGGCTGGTTAGGTTTACCACAAAGATCCACGTCCTGGCCTAGGCCAAGGCCGTGTTGTGCACTGTCCTTCCCAAGCCCCATCCCCGACGCCCCACAGATGCCAAGCAAGCACCCCAACGTGTATTTGGACTATCCTTCCATTCTCCTTTGATGTTAAACGTGGCGTGGGGATTGTATCTCAGTCAATTTTAGGACACATCATCAGTAGTGTTCCTTTGAATCATGGGGTGTTTCGGCCTTTCAACACTAGACACCCTCATCAAAGGTGGCCAGCCACAGGGTGATCAAACCCGAGCTTGTGTCCCATGCCCAATCACAAGTCCAGGATTTGGGGATGGGTTAGGGTTATGATTTGGGGTTAGGGTTAGAATTTAGAATTGGGGTTTATGGTTAGAATTAAGGTTAGGAGTCAGCTTGTACCTCTTGGGGTTGAGGTTAGAATTAGGGTTAGAGTTCATATATTTGGGTTTTGTTTAGTCTAGATGTAGACTTTTGGAAAACAAACGCTGATGGCCAATATTCTGTTTTTAAAGAAATAATAACATTTAAATGCAATTACATGGTTTGGCCACAAGATGGCAGTGAGCCCTTTTCAGTCTAAAAACAGACTTTTATCGCTTACCCCTTGCTGCTCCCCCAATCTGCAAACAGCACTCAGAACCAAAAAGTCATTATGTGTCAGACCGACCTCCAAAAGCTGCAGAACCACATCCTCGAAACAAAGAAAAGACAGTTATTCAGTGGCTGTCCTGTTTTTCAGCCTTAAGCTAGAAATGGCTTGTTTACCCTTGACTTCATGGCTTGTTTTGCCTTGGCTTCTGTGTAGCTTTTTTCCTTTTACTCAGTCTTGTGGCTAGTTTTGCCTTGACTTCTTTTACCTTTGACTCTGTGGCTTATTTTGCCTTGACTTCTTTTTCCTTTTGACTCTGTGGCTTGTCTTGCCTTGACTTCTTTTTCCTTTGACTCTGTGGCTTATTTTGCCTTGACTTCTTTTTCCTTTTGACTCTGTGGCTTGTCTTGCCTTGACTTCTTTTTCCTTTGACTCTGTGGCTTATTTTGCCTTGACTTCTTTTTCCTTTTGACTCTGTGGCTTGTCCTGCCTTGACTTCTTTTTCCTTTCACTCAGTCTTTGTGGCTTGTTTACCCTTGACTCTGTGGCTTGTCTTTGCCTTGACTCACTGTGTGGCTTGCTTTCCCTTGACCATGTAGCTCCTGAAATCTGCTGGAGGCCGCTGACATTTTTGCTTCTCCCTAGTATAGTCTCCACTGTGCAACCTTGTGGCTTGTTGTGGCTTGTTTTCCTTAGGGAGGCCCCTCCCCTTTACTGGGTAGCTTCCTCGTTGGGGAATGACTAAGCAATTATTTTCCCTTAACTTAGTGGCTTGTTTTGCCTTGACAGGATATTTCCCTTAGACATTTATGGTTTTAAACCCTAATTAGGACTTTCCCATATTAGGACTCTCTTATGAATATAAACCCAAATTAGGACTTTCTTATGAGTAGGTAATAACCATTTTCTCCTTATTTTTATTTCCCAGGAACATTTATGTTTTTAATTTTCTTTCACCCTTTAAGCATACCAGTGACTTTCTCGGCCAATTTCTTGTTTTCCCTTTACTTTGTGGCTTATTTTGCCTTAACTAGCACATGCCCATCAGGAGGAACACTAGAGGATACACGCTGGCACCGCACAACGTCCAGACAGGACCCGGGAGGCACTGGCTGGTTAGGTTTACCACAAAGATCCACGTCCTGGCCTAGGCCAAGGCCGTGTTGTGCACTGTCCTTCCCAAGCCCCATCCCCGACGCCCCACAGATGCCAAGCAAGCACCCCAACGTGTATTTGGACTATCCTTCCATTCTCCTTTGATGTTAAACGTGGCGTGGGGATTGTATCTCAGTCAATTTTAGGACACATCATCAGTAGTGTTCCTTTGAATCATGGGGTGTTTCGGCCTTTCAACACTAGACACCCTCATCAAAGGTGGCCAGCCACAGGGTGATCAAACCCGAGCTTGTGTCCCATGCCCAATCACAAGTCCAGGATTTGGGGATGGGTTAGGGTTATGATTTGGGGTTAGGGTTAGAATTTAGAATTGGGGTTATGGTTAGAATTAAGGTTAGGAGTCAGCTTGTACCTCTTGGGGTTGAGGTTAGAATTAGGGTTAGAGTTCATATATTTGGGTTTTGTTTAGTCTAGATGTAGACTTTTGGAAAACAAACGCTGATGGCCAATATTCTGTTTTTAAAGAAATAATAACATTTAAATGCAATTACATGGTTTGGCCACAAGATGGCAGTGAGCCCTTTTCAGTCTAAAAACAGACTTTTATCGCTTACCCCTTGCTGCTCCCCCAATCTGCAAACAGCACTCAGAACCAAAAAGTCATTATGTGTCAGACCGACCTCCAAAAGCTGCAGAACCACATCCTCGAAACAAAGAAAAGACAGTTATTCAGTGGCTGTCCTGTTTTTCAGCCTTAAGCTAGAAATGGCTTGTTTACCCTTGACTTCATGGCTTGTTTTGCCTTGGCTTCTGTGTAGCTTTTTTCCTTTTACTCAGTCTTGTGGCTAGTTTTGCCTTGACTTCTTTTACCTTTGACTCTGTGGCTTATTTTGCCTTGACTTCTTTTTCCTTTTGACTCTGTGGCTTGTCTTGCCTTGACTTCTTTTTCCTTTGACTCTGTGGCTTATTTTGCCTTGACTTCTTTTTCCTTTTGACTCTGTGGCTTGTCTTGCCTTGACTTCTTTTTCCTTTGACTCTGTGGCTTATTTTGCCTTGACTTCTTTTTCCTTTTGACTCTGTGGCTTGTCCTGCCTTGACTTCTTTTTCCTTTCACTCAGTCTTTGTGGCTTGTTTACCCTTGACTCTGTGGCTTGTCTTTGCCTTGACTCACTGTGTGGCTTGCTTTCCCTTGACCATGTAGCTCCTGAAATCTGCTGGAGGCCGCTGACATTTTTGCTTCTCCCTAGTATAGTCTCCACTGTGCAACCTTGTGGCTTGTTGTGGCTTGTTTTCCTTAGGGAGGCCCCTCCCCTTTACTGGGTAGCTTCCTCGTTGGGGAATGACTAAGCAATTATTTTCCCTTAACTTAGTGGCTTGTTTTGCCTTGACAGGATATTTCCCTTAGACATTTATGGTTTTAAACCCCAATTAGGACTTTCCCATATTAGGACTCTCTTATGAATATAAACCCAAATTAGGACTTTCTTATGAGTAGGTAATAACCATTTTCTCCTTATTTTTATTTCCCAGGAACATTTATGTTTTTAATTTTCTTTCACCCTTTAAGCATACCAGTGACTTTCTCGGCCAATTTCTTGTTTTCCCTTTACTTTGTGGCTTATTTTGCCTTAACTAGCACATGCCCATCAGGAGGAACACTAGAGGATACACGCTGGCACCGCACAACGTCCAGACAGGACCCGGGAGGCACTGGCTGGTTAGGTTTACCACAAAGATCCACGTCCTGGCCTAGGCCAAGGCCGTGTTGTGCACTGTCCTTCCCAAGCCCCATCCCCGACGCCCCACAGATGCCAAGCAAGCACCCCAACGTGTATTTGGACTATCCTTCCATTCTCCTTTGATGTTAAACGTGGCGTGGGGATTGTATCTCAGTCAATTTTAGGACACATCATCAGTAGTGTTCCTTTGAATCATGGGGTGTTTCGGCCTTTCAACACTAGACACCCTCATCAAAGGTGGCCAGCCACAGGGTGATCAAACCCGAGCTTGTGTCCCATGCCCAATCACAAGTCCAGGATTTGGGGATGGGTTAGGGTTATGATTTGGGGTTAGGGTTAGAATTTAGAATTGGGGTTTATGGTTAGAATTAAGGTTAGGAGTCAGCTTGTACCTCTTGGGGTTGAGGTTAGAATTAGGGTTAGAGTTCATATATTTGGGTTTTGTTTAGTCTAGATGTAGACTTTTGGAAAACAAACGCTGATGGCCAATATTCTGTTTTTAAAGAAATAATAACATTTAAATGCAATTACATGGTTTGGCCACAAGATGGCAGTGAGCCCTTTTCAGTCTAAAAACAGACTTTTATCGCTTACCCCTTGCTGCTCCCCCAATCTGCAAACAGCACTCAGAACCAAAAAGTCATTATGTGTCAGACCGACCTCCAAAAGCTGCAGAACCACATCCTCGAAACAAAGAAAAGACAGTTATTCAGTGGCTGTCCTGTTTTTCAGCCTTAAGCTAGAAATGGCTTGTTTACCCTTGACTTCATGGCTTGTTTTGCCTTGGCTTCTGTGTAGCTTTTTTCCTTTTACTCAGTCTTGTGGCTAGTTTTGCCTTGACTTCTTTTACCTTTGACTCTGTGGCTTATTTTGCCTTGACTTCTTTTTCCTTTTGACTCTGTGGCTTGTCTTGCCTTGACTTCTTTTTCCTTTGACTCTGTGGCTTATTTTGCCTTGACTTCTTTTTCCTTTTGACTCTGTGGCTTGTCTTGCCTTGACTTCTTTTTCCTTTGACTCTGTGGCTTATTTTGCCTTGACTTCTTTTTCCTTTTGACTCTGTGGCTTGTCCTGCCTTGACTTCTTTTTCCTTTCACTCAGTCTTTGTGGCTTGTTTACCCTTGACTCTGTGGCTTGTCTTTGCCTTGACTCACTGTGTGGCTTGCTTTCCCTTGACCATGTAGCTCCTGAAATCTGCTGGAGGCCGCTGACATTTTTGCTTCTCCCTAGTATAGTCTCCACTGTGCAACCTTGTGGCTTGTTGTGGCTTGTTTTCCTTAGGGAGGCCCCTCCCCTTTACTGGGTAGCTTCCTCGTTGGGGAATGACTAAGCAATTATTTTCCCTTAACTTAGTGGCTTGTTTTGCCTTGACAGGATATTTCCCTTAGACATTTATGGTTTTAAACCCCAATTAGGACTTTCCCATATTAGGACTCTCTTATGAATATAAACCCAAATTAGGACTTTCTTATGAGTAGGTAATAACCATTTTCTCCTTATTTTTATTTCCCAGGAACATTTATGTTTTTAATTTTCTTTCACCCTTTAAGCATACCAGTGACTTTCTCGGCCAATTTCTTGTTTTCCCTTTACTTTGTGGCTTATTTTGCCTTAACTAGCACATGCCCATCAGGAGGAACACTAGAGGATACACGCTGGCACCGCACAACGTCCAGACAGGACCCGGGAGGCACTGGCTGGTTAGGTTTACCACAAAGATCCACGTCCTGGCCTAGGCCAAGGCCGTGTTGTGCACTGTCCTTCCCAAGCCCCATCCCCGACGCCCCACAGATGCCAAGCAAGCACCCCAACGTGTATTTGGACTATCCTTCCATTCTCCTTTGATGTTAAACGTGGCGTGGGGATTGTATCTCAGTCAATTTTAGGACACATCATCAGTAGTGTTCCTTTGAATCATGGGGTGTTTCGGCCTTTCAACACTAGACACCCTCATCAAAGGTGGCCAGCCACAGGGTGATCAAACCCGAGCTTGTGTCCCATGCCCAATCACAAGTCCAGGATTTGGGGATGGGTTAGGGTTATGATTTGGGGTTAGGGTTAGAATTTAGAATTGGGGTTTATGGTTAGAATTAAGGTTAGGAGTCAGCTTGTACCTCTTGGGGTTGAGGTTAGAATTAGGGTTAGAGTTCATATATTTGGGTTTTGTTTAGTCTAGATGTAGACTTTTGGAAAACAAACGCTGATGGCCAATATTCTGTTTTTAAAGAAATAATAACATTTAAATGCAATTACATGGTTTGGCCACAAGATGGCAGTGAGCCCTTTTCAGTCTAAAAACAGACTTTTATCGCTTACCCCTTGCTGCTCCCCCAATCTGCAAACAGCACTCAGAACCAAAAAGTCATTATGTGTCAGACCGACCTCCAAAAGCTGCAGAACCACATCCTCGAAACAAAGAAAAGACAGTTATTCAGTGGCTGTCCTGTTTTTCAGCCTTAAGCTAGAAATGGCTTGTTTACCCTTGACTTCATGGCTTGTTTTGCCTTGGCTTCTGTGTAGCTTTTTTCCTTTTACTCAGTCTTGTGGCTAGTTTTGCCTTGACTTCTTTTACCTTTGACTCTGTGGCTTATTTTGCCTTGACTTCTTTTTCCTTTTGACTCTGTGGCTTGTCTTGCCTTGACTTCTTTTTCCTTTGACTCTGTGGCTTATTTTGCCTTGACTTCTTTTTCCTTTTGACTCTGTGGCTTGTCTTGCCTTGACTTCTTTTTCCTTTGACTCTGTGGCTTATTTTGCCTTGACTTCTTTTTCCTTTTGACTCTGTGGCTTGTCCTGCCTTGACTTCTTTTTCCTTTCACTCAGTCTTTGTGGCTTGTTTACCCTTGACTCTGTGGCTTGTCTTTGCCTTGACTCACTGTGTGGCTTGCTTTCCCTTGACCATGTAGCTCCTGAAATCTGCTGGAGGCCGCTGACATTTTTGCTTCTCCCTAGTATAGTCTCCACTGTGCAACCTTGTGGCTTGTTGTGGCTTGTTTTCCTTAGGGAGGCCCCTCCCCTTTACTGGGTAGCTTCCTCGTTGGGGAATGACTAAGCAATTATTTTCCCTTAACTTAGTGGCTTGTTTTGCCTTGACAGGATATTTCCCTTAGACATTTATGGTTTTAAACCCCAATTAGGACTTTCCCATATTAGGACTCTCTTATGAATATAAACCCAAATTAGGACTTTCTTATGAGTAGGTAATAACCATTTTCTCCTTATTTTTATTTCCCAGGAACATTTATGTTTTTAATTTTCTTTCACCCTTTAAGCATACCAGTGACTTTCTCGGCCAATTTCTTGTTTTCCCTTTACTTTGTGGCTTATTTTGCCTTAACTAGCACATGCCCATCAGGAGGAACACTAGAGGATACACGCTGGCACCGCACAACGTCCAGACAGGACCCGGGAGGCACTGGCTGGTTAGGTTTACCACAAAGATCCACGTCCTGGCCTAGGCCAAGGCCGTGTTGTGCACTGTCCTTCCCAAGCCCCATCCCCGACGCCCCACAGATGCCAAGCAAGCACCCCAACGTGTATTTGGACTATCCTTCCATTCTCCTTTGATGTTAAACGTGGCGTGGGGATTGTATCTCAGTCAATTTTAGGACACATCATCAGTAGTGTTCCTTTGAATCATGGGGTGTTTCGGCCTTTCAACACTAGACACCCTCATCAAAGGTGGCCAGCCACAGGGTGATCAAACCCGAGCTTGTGTCCCATGCCCAATCACAAGTCCAGGATTTGGGGATGGGTTAGGGTTATGATTTGGGGTTAGGGTTAGAATTTAGAATTGGGGTTTATGGTTAGAATTAAGGTTAGGAGTCAGCTTGTACCTCTTGGGGTTGAGGTTAGAATTAGGGTTAGAGTTCATATATTTGGGTTTTGTTTAGTCTAGATGTAGACTTTTGGAAAACAAACGCTGATGGCCAATATTCTGTTTTTAAAGAAATAATAACATTTAAATGCAATTACATGGTTTGGCCACAAGATGGCAGTGAGCCCTTTTCAGTCTAAAAACAGACTTTTATCGCTTACCCCTTGCTGCTCCCCCAATCTGCAAACAGCACTCAGAACCAAAAAGTCATTATGTGTCAGACCGACCTCCAAAAGCTGCAGAACCACATCCTCGAAACAAAGAAAAGACAGTTATTCAGTGGCTGTCCTGTTTTTCAGCCTTAAGCTAGAAATGGCTTGTTTACCCTTGACTTCATGGCTTGTTTTGCCTTGGCTTCTGTGTAGCTTTTTTCCTTTTACTCAGTCTTGTGGCTAGTTTTGCCTTGACTTCTTTTACCTTTGACTCTGTGGCTTATTTTGCCTTGACTTCTTTTTCCTTTTGACTCTGTGGCTTGTCTTGCCTTGACTTCTTTTTCCTTTGACTCTGTGGCTTATTTTGCCTTGACTTCTTTTTCCTTTTGACTCTGTGGCTTGTCTTGCCTTGACTTCTTTTTCCTTTGACTCTGTGGCTTATTTTGCCTTGACTTCTTTTTCCTTTTGACTCTGTGGCTTGTCCTGCCTTGACTTCTTTTTCCTTTCACTCAGTCTTTGTGGCTTGTTTACCCTTGACTCTGTGGCTTGTCTTTGCCTTGACTCACTGTGTGGCTTGCTTTCCCTTGACCATGTAGCTCCTGAAATCTGCTGGAGGCCGCTGACATTTTTGCTTCTCCCTAGTATAGTCTCCACTGTGCAACCTTGTGGCTTGTTGTGGCTTGTTTTCCTTAGGGAGGCCCCTCCCCTTTACTGGGTAGCTTCCTCGTTGGGGAATGACTAAGCAATTATTTTCCCTTAACTTAGTGGCTTGTTTTGCCTTGACAGGATATTTCCCTTAGACATTTATGGTTTTAAACCCCAATTAGGACTTTCCCATATTAGGACTCTCTTATGAATATAAACCCAAATTAGGACTTTCTTATGAGTAGGTAATAACCATTTTCTCCTTATTTTTATTTCCCAGGAACATTTATGTTTTTAATTTTCTTTCACCCTTTAAGCATACCAGTGACTTTCTCGGCCAATTTCTTGTTTTCCCTTTACTTTGTGGCTTATTTTGCCTTAACTAGCACATGCCCATCAGGAGGAACACTAGAGGATACACGCTGGCACCGCACAACGTCCAGACAGGACCCGGGAGGCACTGGCTGGTTAGGTTTACCACAAAGATCCACGTCCTGGCCTAGGCCAAGGCCGTGTTGTGCACTGTCCTTCCCAAGCCCCATCCCCGACGCCCCACAGATGCCAAGCAAGCACCCCAACGTGTATTTGGACTATCCTTCCATTCTCCTTTGATGTTAAACGTGGCGTGGGGATTGTATCTCAGTCAATTTTAGGACACATCATCAGTAGTGTTCCTTTGAATCATGGGGTGTTTCGGCCTTTCAACACTAGACACCCTCATCAAAGGTGGCCAGCCACAGGGTGATCAAACCCGAGCTTGTGTCCCATGCCCAATCACAAGTCCAGGATTTGGGGATGGGTTAGGGTTATGATTTGGGGTTAGGGTTAGAATTTAGAATTGGGGTTTATGGTTAGAATTAAGGTTAGGAGTCAGCTTGTACCTCTTGGGGTTGAGGTTAGAATTAGGGTTAGAGTTCATATATTTGGGTTTTGTTTAGTCTAGATGTAGACTTTTGGAAAACAAACGCTGATGGCCAATAGGGTTAGGGTTAGGGTTAGGGTTAGGGTTAGGTTAGGGTTAGGGTTAGGGTTAGGGTTAGGCGAATGGACTCGATTTGTGGAACGCTCCCCATTGACGGGACTGCAGATTTGGACGCAAACCGATGTGAGCGGTCACAACGGATTGCAACCGTTCATCCGTAATGGCAAGTTGGAATCCAAGAATCTAGTCCTGGGAATTTGGCTAGCTTAGCATAATCGGCTAGGATCTGGGTCTGTTGGACTCTAGGGGGTAGGCTGGGACAGGAGACATGACTTCTGGAACCCAGAATTGCCTTTTTCCCCAGGGACTCGATTCTTGGAATCCAGACTCGATTTTTGGAATTTGCCCAGAAAGTGACTCTGATGGGCCGGGGAAGGCCCCTGGAGCCCTGGGCCAGGCCCCAGGGACTTGACTTTTGGAACCCAGACTTGATTTTTGGAACTTGCCCCAAAAGTGACTCTGATGGGCTGGGGAAGGCCCCTGGAGCCCCAGGGACTTGATTTTTGGAACCCAGACTTGATTCTTGGAACTTGCCCAGAAAGTGACTCTGATGGGCTGGGGAAGGCCCCTGGAGCCCTGGGCCAGGCCCCAGGGACTTGATTTTTGGAACCCAGACTTGATTTTTGGAACTTGCCCAGAAAGTGACCCTGAAGGGCTGGGGAAGGCCCCTGGAGCCCTGGGCCAGGCCCCAGGGACTTGGTTTTTGGACTGGGACCACTTTTTGGGAAATTGCCCCAAAAGTGACTCTGATGGGCTGGGGAAGACCGCTGGAGCCCTGGGCCAGCCTCCCCTGGAAGTCCCAGGCTGGGGGAGCTCCACTTGGGGCTGGGGCAGCCTCCCCTGGAAGTCCCAGGCTGGGGGAGCTCCACTCGGGGCTGGGGCAGCCTCCCCTGGAAGTCCCAGGCTGGGGGAGCAGCACTCGGGGCTGGGGCAGCCTCCCCTGGAAGTCCCGGGCAGCTAACCCTACTCCCAGGGCTGGGGAGCTCCACTTAGGGCTGGGGCAGCCTCCCCTGGAAGTCCCAGGCTGGGGGAGCTCCACTCGGGGCTGGGGCAGCCTCCCTGGAAGTCCCAGGCTGGGGGAGCTCCACTCGGGGCTGGGGCAGCCTCCCCTGGAAGTCCCAGGCTGGGGGAGCTCCACTCGGGGCTGGGGCAGCCTCCCTGGAAGTCCCAGGCTGGGGGAGCTCCACTCGGGGCTGGGGCAGCCTCCCTGGAAGTCCCAGGCTGGGGGAGCTCCACTCGGGGCTGGGGCAGCCTCCCTGGAAGTCCCGGGCAGGTAACCCTACTCCCAGGGCGGGGGAGCTCCACTTAGGGCTGGGGCAGGCTCCCCTGGAAGTCCCGGGCAGCTAACCCTACTCCCAGGGCTGGGGAGCTCCACTTAGGGCTGGGGCAGGCTCCCCTGGAAGTCCCGGGCAGCTAACCCTACTCCCAGGGCTGGGGAGCTCCACTTAGGGCTGGGGCAGGCTCCCCTGGAAGTCCCGGGCAGCTAACCCTACTCCCAGGGCTGGGGAGCTCCACTTAGGGCTGGGGCAGGCTCCCCTGGAAGTCCCGGGCAGCTAACCCTACTCCCAGGGCGGGGGAGCTCCACTTAGGGCTGGGGCAGGCTCCCCTGGAAGTCCCGGGCAGCTAACCCTACTCCCAGGGCTGGGGAGCTCCACTTAGGGCTGGGGCAGGCTCCCCTGGAAGTCCCGGGCAGCTAACCCTACTCCCAGGGCTGGGGAGCTCCACTTAGGGCTGGGGCAGGCTCCCCTGGAAGTCCCGGGCAGCTAACCCTACTCCCAGGGCGGGGGAGCTCCACTTAGGGCTGGGGCAGGCTCCCCTGGAAGTCCCGGGCAGCTAACCCTACTCCCAGGGCTGGGGAGCTCCACTTAGGGCTGGGGCAGGCTCCCCTGGAAGTCCCGGGCAGCTAACCCTACTCCCAGGGCTGGGGAGCTCCACTTAGGGCTGGGGCAGGCTCCCCTGGAAGTCCCGGGCAGCTAACCCTACTCCCAGGGCTGGGGAGCTCCACTTAGGGCTGGGGCAGGCTCCCCTGGAAGTCCCGGGCAGCTAACCCTACTCCCAGGGCGGGGGAGCTCCACTTAGGGCTGGGGCAGGCTCCCCTGGAAGTCCCGGGCAGCTAACCCTACTCCCAGGGCTGGGGAGCTCCACTTAGGGCTGGGGCAGGCTCCCCTGGAAGTCCCGGGCAGCTAACCCTACTCCCAGGGCGGGGGAGCTCCACTTAGGGCTGGGGCAGGCTCCCCTGGAAGTCCCGGGCAGCTAACCCTAACCTGGCGCACCAGGCGGTCCTGGGCACCCACACTTAAGCCCTCCTCACCCTGCATTAAGGACCTTCAGCCCCGCTGGCCAGTCGAGCTGGCCCATGGTAAACCTCAGCAGTAGCACTGGCCCATGGTATAACCGAGCAGCCCGACTTTGGAGGCGCCCTGGTCCGTCCACCACGCCTAGTGCACCAGGCGGTCCTGGGCACCCACACTTAAGCCCTCCTCACCCTGCATTAAGGACCTTCAGCCCCGCTGGCCAGTCGAGCTGGCCCATGGTAAACCTCAGCAGTAGCACTGGCCCATGGTATAACCGAGCAGCCCGCCCCTGGAGGCCCATAGCTCGGCCAGGGTAGGTCCGAGGAGCCCCAGGCTTGGCAGGCTGATGCCTGGGACCTCCACCCAGGGAACCAGCACGGGGGGCAGCCCCCAGCCAGGGGACGTTAGCCCCAGGATTCCAGATATCGAGCCCGAATTTGGAGGCCCATAGCTCGGCCAGGGGAGCTCCCAGGAGCCCCAGACTTGGCAGGCAGATGCCTCTCACCTCTCCCCAGGGAACCAGCACAGGAAGGCCCGGGCAGCCCCCAGCCAGGGGACGCCAGCCCCAGGATTCCAGATATCGAGTCCGACTTTGGAGGCCCCTAGCTCGGCCAGGGGTCCTCCCAGGACCCCCAGACTTGGCAGGCAGATGCCCCTGACCTCCACCCAGGGAACCAGCACGGGAAGGCCCGGGCAGCCCCCAGCCAGGGGACGCCAGCCCCAGGATTCCAGATATCAAGTCCGACTTTGGAGGCCCATAGCTCGGCCAGGGGACCTCCCAGGACCCCCAGACTTTACAGGCAGATGCCTCTCACCTCTCCCCAGGGAACCAGCATGGGAAGGCCCGGGCAGCCCCCAGCCAGGGGACGCCAGCCCCAGGATTCCAGATATCAAGTCCGACTTTGGAGGCCCATAGCTCGGCCAGGGGACCTCCCAGGACCCCCAGACTTGGCAGGCAGATGCCCCTGACCTCCACCCAGGGAACCAGCACGGGAAGGCCCGGGCAGCCCCCAGCCAGGGGACGCCAGCCCCAGGATTCCAGATATCGAGTCCGAATTTGGAGGCCCATAGCTCGGCCAGTGGACCTCCCAGGACCCCCAGACTTTACAGGCAGATGCCTCTCACCTCTCCCCAGGGAACCAGCACGGGAAGGCCCGGGCAGCCCCCAGCCAGGGGACGCCAGCCCCAGGATTCCAGATATCGAGTCCGACTTTGGAGGCCCATAGCTCGGCCAGGGGACCTCCCAGGACCCCCAGACTTTACAGGCAGATGCCTCTCACCTCTCCCCAGGGAACCAGCATGGGAAGGCCCGGGCAGCCCCCAGCCAGGGGACGTCAGCCCCAGGATTCCAGATATCGAGTCCGACTTTGGAGGCCCATAGCTCGGCCAGGGGACCTCCCAGGACCCCCAGACTTGGCAGGCAGATGCCCCTGACCTCCACCCAGGGAACCAGCACAGGAAGGCCCGGGCAGCCCCCAGCCAGGGGACGCCAGCCCCAGGATTCCAGATATCAAGTCCGACTTTGGAGGCCCATAGCTCGGCCAGGGGACCTCCCAGGACCCCCAGACTTTACAGGCAGATGCCTCTCACCTCTCCCCAGGGAACCAGCATGGGAAGGCCCGGGCAGCCCCCAGCCAGGGGACGTCAGCCCCAGGATTCCAGATATCGAGTCCGACTTTGGAGGCCCATAGCTCGGCCAGGGGACCTCCCAGGACCCCCAGACTTGGCAGGCAGATGCCCCTGACCTCCACCCAGGGAACCAGCACGGGAAGGCCCGGGCAGCCCCCAGCCAGGGGACGCCAGCCCCAGGATTCCAGATATCAAGTCCGACATTGGAGGCCCATAGCTCGGCCAGGGGACCTCCCAGGACCCCCAGACTTGGCAGGCAGATGCCCCTGACCTCCACCCAGGGAACCAGCACAGGAAGGCCCGGGCAGCCCCCAGCCAGGGGACGCCAGCCCCAGGATTCCAGATATCAAGTCCGACTTTGGAGGCCCATAGCTCGGCCAGGGGACCTCCCAGGACCCCCAGACTTTACAGGCAGATGCCTCTCACCTCTCCCCAGGGAACCAGCACGGGAAGGCCCGGGCAGCCCCCAGCCAGGGGACGTCAGCCCCAGGATTCCAGATATCGAGTCCGACTTTGGAGGCCCATAGCTCGGCCAGGGGACCTCCCAGGACCCCCAGACTTGGCAGGCAGATGCCCCTGACCTCCACCCAGGGAACCAGCACAGGAAGGCCCGGGCAGCCCCCAGCCAGGGGACGCCAGCCCCAGGATTCCAGATATCAAGTCCGACATTGGAGGCCCATAGCTCGGCCAGGGGACCTCCCAGGACCCCCAGACTTGGCAGGCAGATGCCCCTGACCTCCACCCAGGGAACCAGCTCGGGAAGGCCCGGGCAGCCCCCAGCCAGGGGACGCCAGCCCCAGGATTCCAGATATCGAGTCCGACTTTGGAGGCCCATAGCTCGGCCAGGGGACCTCCCAGGACCCCCAGACTTGGCAGGCAGATGCCCCTGACCTCCACCCAGGGAACCAGCACAGGAAGGCCCGGGCAGCCCCCAGCCAGGGGACGCCAGCCCCAGGATTCCAGATATCAAGTCCGACTTTGGAGGCCCATAGCTCGGCCAGGGGACCTCCCAGGACCCCCAGACTTGGCAGGCAGATGCCCCTGACCTCCACCCAGGGAACCAGCACAGGAAGGCCCGGGCAGCCCCCAGCCAGGGGATGCCAGCCCCAGGATTCCAGATATCAAGTCCGACTTTGGAGGCCCATAGCTCGGCCAGGGGACCTCCCAGGACCCCCAGACTTTACAGGCAGATGCCTCTCACCTCTCCCCAGGGAACCAGCACGGGAAGGCCCGGGCAGCCCCCAGCCAGGGGACGTCAGCCCCAGGATTCCAGATATCGAGTCCGACTTTGGAGGCCCATAGCTCGGCCAGGGGACCTCCCAGGACCCCCAGACTTGGCAGGCAGATGCCCCTGACCTCCACCCAGGGAACCAGCACAGGAAGGCCCGGGCAGCCCCCAGCCAGGGGACGCCAGCCCCAGGATTCCAGATATCAAGTCCGACATTGGAGGCCCATAGCTCGGCCAGGGGACCTCCCAGGACCCCCAGACTTGGCAGGCAGATGCCCCTGACCTCCACCCAGGGAACCAGCACGGGAAGGCCCGGGCAGCCCCCAGCCAGGGGACGCCAGCCCCAGGATTCCAGATATCGAGTCCGACTTTGGAGGCCCATAGCTCGGCCAGGGGACCTCCCAGGACCCCCAGACTTGGCAGGCAGATGCCCCTGACCTCCACCCAGGGAACCAGCACAGGAAGGCCCGGGCAGCCCCCAGCCAGGGGACGCCAGCCCCAGGATTCCAGATATCAAGTCCGACTTTGGAGGCCCATAGCTCGGCCAGGGGACCTCCCAGGACCCCCAGACTTGGCAGGCAGATGCCCCTGACCTCCACCCAGGGAACCAGCACAGGAAGGCCCGGGCAGCCCCCAGCCAGGGGATGCCAGCCCCAGGATTCCAGATATCAAGTCCGACTTTGGAGGCCCATAGCTCGGCCAGGGGACCTCCCAGGACCCCCAGACTTGGCAGGCAGATGCCCCTGACCTCCACCCAGGGAACCAGCACAGGAAGGCCCGGGCAGCCCCCAGCCAGGGGATGCCAGCCCCAGGATTCCAGATATCAAGTCCGACTTTGGAGGCCCATAGCTCGGCCAGGGGACCTCCCAGGACCCCCAGACTTTACAGGCAGATGCCTCTCACCTCTCCCCAGGGAACCAGCATGGGAAGGCCCGGGCAGCCCCCAGCCAGGGGACGTCAGCCCCAGGATACCAGATATTAAGCCTCAGTGGGTTCCCCAAGCCCACTCATCACCTGTATCCTGATGGCACCTCTCAGCACCACCAGGTGCGCAACAGCACTTCCAGGGGGGGGATGCAGTCGCCCTCCTCCCAGGAGAGAGCTCTCCTCCTCGGGCACGGCCAGGGGGAAGAGTGCCCTGGTCCATCCACCATGTCTAAGATTTTGGCCATGTCTGAATTCCATGGTATAACTGCCCATGGTATAACTGAGCAGCCCGCCCTCGGAGGCCCATAGCTCGGCCAGGGGAGCTCCCAGGTGCCCCTGACTGCAGGTTCCCCCAGGATTCCAGATATCAAGTCCGATTTGGAGGCCCCTAGCTCGGCCAGGGGACCTCCCAGGACCCCCAGACCTCATAGGCAGATGCCCCTGACCTCCACCCAGGGAACCAGCACGGGAAGGCCCGGGCAGCCCCCAGCCAGGGGGACGGTAGACCCAGGATTCCATGAATCAAGTCTCAATGGGTTCCCAGGCCCACTCATCCCCTGTATCCCGATGGCACCTCTCAGCAGCACCAGGTGCGCAGCAGCACTTCCAGGGGGGGATGCAGTCTCCCTCCTCCCAGCAGAGAGCTCTCCTAATCGGGCATGGACAGGGGGAAGAGTCCCTGGTCCATCCACCCTGTCTAAGTTTTTGCCCTAGCCTGAATCCCATGGTATAACTGTCTATGGTATAACTGCCCATATTATATCTGCCCATGGTATAACTGAGCAGCCCCAGACTGCAGATTCCACCAGGATTCCAGATATCCAGTCCGATTTTGGAGGCCCCTAGCTCGGCCAGGGGACCTCCCAGGACCCCCAGACTTTACAGGCAGATGCCCCCGACCTCCACCCAGGGAACCAGCAGGGGAAGCCCCCAGCCAGGGGACGCTATCCCCCGTGGGGCCCCACTCAGTCGGA
Source organism: Neoarius graeffei (assembly GCF_027579695.1). Classification (NCBI taxonomy): domain Eukaryota; kingdom Metazoa; phylum Chordata; class Actinopteri; order Siluriformes; family Ariidae; genus Neoarius; species Neoarius graeffei. The sequence goes on from NC_083590.1 coordinate 61,212,776, forward strand.
GGTTCGATACAAGGCCCGAGCCCCAACTTGGAGGCCCATAGCTCGGCCAGGGGAGGTCCCAGGAGCCCCAGGCTTGGCAGGCTGATGCCTGGGACCTCCACCCAGGGAACCAGCACGGGAAGGCCCGGGCAGCCCCCAGCCAGGGGCCGTTATTCCCCGTGGGGCTCCACTCAGGTGGTGGTTATACACAAGGCCCAAGCCCCAACTTGGTGGCCCATAGCTCGGCCAGGGGAGGTCCCAGGAGCCCCAGGCTTGGCAGGCAGATGCCCCTGACCTCCACCCAGGGAACCAGCACGGGAAGGCCCGGGCAGCCCCCAGCCAGGGGCCGTTATTCCCCGTGGGGCTCCACACAGGTGGTGGTTATACACAAGGCCCAAGCCCCAACTTGGAGGCCCATAGCTCGGCCAGGAGAGGTCCCAGGAGCCCCAGGCTTGGCAGGCTGATGCCTGGGACCCCTCCCCAGGGAACCAGCACGGGAAGGCCCGGGCAGCCCCCAGCCAGGGGCCGTTATTCCCCGTGGGGCTCCACACAGGTGGTGGTTATAGACAAGGCCCAAGCCCCAACTTGGAGGCCCCTAGCTCGGCCAGGGGAGGTCCCAGGACCCCCAGACTTGGCAGGCAGATGCCCCTGACCTCCACCCAGGGAACCAGCATGGGAAGCCCCCAGCCAGGGGACGCTATCCCCCGTGGGGCCCCACTCAGTTGGCTGTTTTATACAAGGCCTCAGCCAGACCATGGAGGCCCATAGCTCGGCCAGGGGAGGTCCCAGGAGCCCCAGACTTGGCAGGCTGATGCCTGGGACCTCTCCCCAGGGAACCAGCACGGGAAGGCCCGGGCAGCCCCCAGCCAGGGGCCGTTATTCCCCGTGGGGCTCCACTCAGGTGGTGGTTATACACAAGGCCCAAGCCCCAACTTGGAGGCCCCTAGCTCGGCCAGGGGACCTCCCAGGACCCCCAGACTTGGCAGGCAGATGCCCCTGACCTCCACCCAGGGAACCAGCATGGGAAGCCCCCAGCCAGGGGACGCTATCCCCCGTGGGGCCCCACTCAGTTGGCTGTTTTATACAAGGCCTGAGCCAGACCATGGAGGCCCATAACTCGGCCAGGGGAGGTCCCAGGAGCCCCAGACTTGGCAGGCTGATGCCTGGGACCTCTCCCCAGGGAACCAGCACGGGAAGGCCCGGGCAGCCCCCAGCCAGGGGCCGTTATTCCCCGTGGGGCTCCACTCAGGTGGTGGTTATACACAAGGCCCAAGCCCCAACTTGGAGGCCCCTAGCTCGGCCAGGGGAGGTCCCAGGACCCCCAGACTTGGCAGGCAGATGCCCCTGACCTCCACCCAGGGAACCAGCACGGGAAGCCCCCAGCCAGGGGACGCTATCCCCCGTGGGGCCCCACTCAGTTGGCTGTTTTATACAAGGCCTCAGCCAGACCATGGAGGCCCATAGCTCGGCCAGGGGAGGTCCCAGGAGCCCCAGACTCGGCAGGCTGATGCCTGGGACCTCTCCCCAGGGAACCAGCACCCGAAGGCCCGGGCAGCCCCCCGCCAGGGGCCGTTATTCCCCGTGGGGCTCCACACAGGTGGCGGTTATACACAAGGCCCGAGCCCCAACTTGGAGGCCCATAGCTCGGCCAGGGGAGGTCCCAGGAGCCCCAGACTTGGCAGGCAGATGCCTGGGACCTCTCCCCAGGGAACCAGCACCCGAAGGCCCGGGCAGCACCCCGCCAGGGGCCGTTATTCCCCGTGGGGCCCCACTCAGGTGGCGGTTATACACAAGGCCCGAGCCCGACTTTGGAGGCCCATATCTCGGCCAGGGGAGGTCCCAGGAGCCCCAGACTTGGCAGGCAGATGCCTGGGACCTCTCCCCAGGGAACCAGCACCCGAAGGCCCGGTCAGCCCCCCGACAGGGGCCGTTATTCCCCGTGGGGCTCCACTCAGGTGGCGGTTATACACAAGGCCCGAGCCCGACTTTGGAGGCCCATATCTCGGCCAGGGGAGGTCCCAGGAGCCCCAGACTTGGCAGGCAGATGCCCCTGACCTCTCCCCAGGGAACCAGCACCCGAAGGCCCGGGCAGCCCCCCGCCAGGGGCCGTTATTCCCCGTGGGGCTCCACTCAGGTGGCGGTTATACACAAGGCCCGAGCCCGACTTTGGAGGCCCATAGCTCGGCCAGGGGAGGTCCCAGGAGCCCCAGGCTTGGCAGGCAGATGCCCCTGACCTCCACCCAGGGAACCAGCACGGGCGGTCATGTCCGAGGCCCCAGCCCGACTTTGGAGGCCCATAGCTCGGCCAGGGGAGGTCCCAGGTGCCCCTGACTGCAGATTCCCCCCAGGATCCCAGGTATCAATTCCAAAAACATAGTCCCAATTCCAAAAGTCGAGTCTGGGCCACAGACCCTGCAGGGCGGCAGGGGAGACCAGTCTGCATGGCCCTGCAGTGGAATTTCCCCATTTTGGGCCAATTCCACAAATCAAGTCTGGGAAATAGCCACCTGGTGTCATGGAACGGTACTGCAGCTGAACTTGGGATAAGGGGGTTTATCGCGGTATAAAATCGTGGGGAGGTCCAAAATTAATTCCAAGGGTGTCATAAAATCTGTAATAACCCTCTGCAAAATCCCAAAAAGCGACCCAGCCCACAGGAAAACCGTTTAATGGCTTTTCGGAATTTCGGACTCGATTTGTGGAATCCAATTCCACCTTAAGAGTCTATTGTCCTATCTCCGCCTAATTAGGGTTAGGGTTAGGGTTAGGGTTAGGGTTAGGTTTACCACAAAGATCCACGTCCTGGCCTAGGCCAAGGCCGTGTTGTGCACTGTCCTTCCCAAGCCCCATCCCCGACGCCCCACAGATGCCAAGCAAGCACCCCAACGTGTATTTGGACTATCCTTCCATTCTCCTTTGATGTTAAACGTGGCGTGGGGATTGTATCTCAGTCAATTTTAGGACACATCATCAGTAGTGTTCCTTTGAATCATGGGGTGTTTCGGCCTTTCAACACTAGACACCCTCATCAAAGGTGGCCAGCCACAGGGTGATCAAACCCGAGCTTGTGTCCCATGCCCAATCACAAGTCCAGGATTTGGGGATGGGTTAGGGTTATGATTTGGGGTTAGGGTTAGAATTTAGAATTGGGGTTATGGTTAGAATTAAGGTTAGGAGTCAGCTTGTACCTCTTGGGGTTGAGGTTAGAATTAGGGTTAGAGTTCATATATTTGGGTTTTGTTTAGTCTAGATGTAGACTTTTGGAAAACAAACGCTGATGGCCAATATTCTGTTTTTAAAGAAATAATAACATTTAAATGCAATTACATGGTTTGGCCACAAGATGGCAGTGAGCCCTTTTCAGTCTAAAAACAGACTTTTATCGCTTACCCCTTGCTGCTCCCCCAATCTGCAAACAGCACTCAGAACCAAAAAGTCATTATGTGTCAGACCGACCTCCAAAAGCTGCAGAACCACATCCTCGAAACAAAGAAAAGACAGTTATTCAGTGGCTGTCCTGTTTTTCAGCCTTAAGCTAGAAATGGCTTGTTTACCCTTGACTTCATGGCTTGTTTTGCCTTGGCTTCTGTGTAGCTTTTTTCCTTTTACTCAGTCTTGTGGCTAGTTTTGCCTTGACTTCTTTTACCTTTGACTCTGTGGCTTATTTTGCCTTGACTTCTTTTTCCTTTTGACTCTGTGGCTTGTCTTGCCTTGACTTCTTTTTCCTTTGACTCTGTGGCTTATTTTGCCTTGACTTCTTTTTCCTTTTGACTCTGTGGCTTGTCTTGCCTTGACTTCTTTTTCCTTTGACTCTGTGGCTTATTTTGCCTTGACTTCTTTTTCCTTTTGACTCTGTGGCTTGTCCTGCCTTGACTTCTTTTTCCTTTCACTCAGTCTTTGTGGCTTGTTTACCCTTGACTCTGTGGCTTGTCTTTGCCTTGACTCACTGTGTGGCTTGCTTTCCCTTGACCATGTAGCTCCTGAAATCTGCTGGAGGCCGCTGACATTTTTGCTTCTCCCTAGTATAGTCTCCACTGTGCAACCTTGTGGCTTGTTGTGGCTTGTTTTCCTTAGGGAGGCCCCTCCCCTTTACTGGGTAGCTTCCTCGTTGGGGAATGACTAAGCAATTATTTTCCCTTAACTTAGTGGCTTGTTTTGCCTTGACAGGATATTTCCCTTAGACATTTATGGTTTTAAACCCCAATTAGGACTTTCCCATATTAGGACTCTCTTATGAATATAAACCCAAATTAGGACTTTCTTATGAGTAGGTAATAACCATTTTCTCCTTATTTTTATTTCCCAGGAACATTTATGTTTTTAATTTTCTTTCACCCTTTAAGCATACCAGTGACTTTCTCGGCCAATTTCTTGTTTTCCCTTTACTTTGTGGCTTATTTTGCCTTAACTAGCACATGCCCATCAGGAGGAACACTAGAGGATACACGCTGGCACCGCACAACGTCCAGACAGGACCCGGGAGGCACTGGCTGGTTAGGTTTACCACAAAGATCCACGTCCTGGCCTAGGCCAAGGCCGTGTTGTGCACTGTCCTTCCCAAGCCCCATCCCCGACGCCCCACAGATGCCAAGCAAGCACCCCAACGTGTATTTGGACTATCCTTCCATTCTCCTTTGATGTTAAACGTGGCGTGGGGATTGTATCTCAGTCAATTTTAGGACACATCATCAGTAGTGTTCCTTTGAATCATGGGGTGTTTCGGCCTTTCAACACTAGACACCCTCATCAAAGGTGGCCAGCCACAGGGTGATCAAACCCGAGCTTGTGTCCCATGCCCAATCACAAGTCCAGGATTTGGGGATGGGTTAGGGTTATGATTTGGGGTTAGGGTTAGAATTTAGAATTGGGGTTATGGTTAGAATTAAGGTTAGGAGTCAGCTTGTACCTCTTGGGGTTGAGGTTAGAATTAGGGTTAGAGTTCATATATTTGGGTTTTGTTTAGTCTAGATGTAGACTTTTGGAAAACAAACGCTGATGGCCAATATTCTGTTTTTAAAGAAATAATAACATTTAAATGCAATTACATGGTTTGGCCACAAGATGGCAGTGAGCCCTTTTCAGTCTAAAAACAGACTTTTATCGCTTACCCCTTGCTGCTCCCCCAATCTGCAAACAGCACTCAGAACCAAAAAGTCATTATGTGTCAGACCGACCTCCAAAAGCTGCAGAACCACATCCTCGAAACAAAGAAAAGACAGTTATTCAGTGGCTGTCCTGTTTTTCAGCCTTAAGCTAGAAATGGCTTGTTTACCCTTGACTTCATGGCTTGTTTTGCCTTGGCTTCTGTGTAGCTTTTTTCCTTTTACTCAGTCTTGTGGCTAGTTTTGCCTTGACTTCTTTTACCTTTGACTCTGTGGCTTATTTTGCCTTGACTTCTTTTTCCTTTTGACTCTGTGGCTTGTCTTGCCTTGACTTCTTTTTCCTTTGACTCTGTGGCTTATTTTGCCTTGACTTCTTTTTCCTTTTGACTCTGTGGCTTGTCTTGCCTTGACTTCTTTTTCCTTTGACTCTGTGGCTTATTTTGCCTTGACTTCTTTTTCCTTTTGACTCTGTGGCTTGTCCTGCCTTGACTTCTTTTTCCTTTCACTCAGTCTTTGTGGCTTGTTTACCCTTGACTCTGTGGCTTGTCTTTGCCTTGACTCACTGTGTGGCTTGCTTTCCCTTGACCATGTAGCTCCTGAAATCTGCTGGAGGCCGCTGACATTTTTGCTTCTCCCTAGTATAGTCTCCACTGTGCAACCTTGTGGCTTGTTGTGGCTTGTTTTCCTTAGGGAGGCCCCTCCCCTTTACTGGGTAGCTTCCTCGTTGGGGAATGACTAAGCAATTATTTTCCCTTAACTTAGTGGCTTGTTTTGCCTTGACAGGATATTTCCCTTAGACATTTATGGTTTTAAACCCCAATTAGGACTTTCCCATATTAGGACTCTCTTATGAATATAAACCCAAATTAGGACTTTCTTATGAGTAGGTAATAACCATTTTCTCCTTATTTTTATTTCCCAGGAACATTTATGTTTTTAATTTTCTTTCACCCTTTAAGCATACCAGTGACTTTCTCGGCCAATTTCTTGTTTTCCCTTTACTTTGTGGCTTATTTTGCCTTAACTAGCACATGCCCATCAGGAGGAACACTAGAGGATACACGCTGGCACCGCACAACGTCCAGACAGGACCCGGGAGGCACTGGCTGGTTAGGTTTACCACAAAGATCCACGTCCTGGCCTAGGCCAAGGCCGTGTTGTGCACTGTCCTTCCCAAGCCCCATCCCCGACGCCCCACAGATGCCAAGCAAGCACCCCAACGTGTATTTGGACTATCCTTCCATTCTCCTTTGATGTTAAACGTGGCGTGGGGATTGTATCTCAGTCAATTTTAGGACACATCATCAGTAGTGTTCCTTTGAATCATGGGGTGTTTCGGCCTTTCAACACTAGACACCCTCATCAAAGGTGGCCAGCCACAGGGTGATCAAACCCGAGCTTGTGTCCCATGCCCAATCACAAGTCCAGGATTTGGGGATGGGTTAGGGTTATGATTTGGGGTTAGGGTTAGAATTTAGAATTGGGGTTTATGGTTAGAATTAAGGTTAGGAGTCAGCTTGTACCTCTTGGGGTTGAGGTTAGAATTAGGGTTAGAGTTCATATATTTGGGTTTTGTTTAGTCTAGATGTAGACTTTTGGAAAACAAACGCTGATGGCCAATATTCTGTTTTTAAAGAAATAATAACATTTAAATGCAATTACATGGTTTGGCCACAAGATGGCAGTGAGCCCTTTTCAGTCTAAAAACAGACTTTTATCGCTTACCCCTTGCTGCTCCCCCAATCTGCAAACAGCACTCAGAACCAAAAAGTCATTATGTGTCAGACCGACCTCCAAAAGCTGCAGAACCACATCCTCGAAACAAAGAAAAGACAGTTATTCAGTGGCTGTCCTGTTTTTCAGCCTTAAGCTAGAAATGGCTTGTTTACCCTTGACTTCATGGCTTGTTTTGCCTTGGCTTCTGTGTAGCTTTTTTCCTTTTACTCAGTCTTGTGGCTAGTTTTGCCTTGACTTCTTTTACCTTTGACTCTGTGGCTTATTTTGCCTTGACTTCTTTTTCCTTTTGACTCTGTGGCTTGTCTTGCCTTGACTTCTTTTTCCTTTGACTCTGTGGCTTATTTTGCCTTGACTTCTTTTTCCTTTTGACTCTGTGGCTTGTCTTGCCTTGACTTCTTTTTCCTTTGACTCTGTGGCTTATTTTGCCTTGACTTCTTTTTCCTTTTGACTCTGTGGCTTGTCCTGCCTTGACTTCTTTTTCCTTTCACTCAGTCTTTGTGGCTTGTTTACCCTTGACTCTGTGGCTTGTCTTTGCCTTGACTCACTGTGTGGCTTGCTTTCCCTTGACCATGTAGCTCCTGAAATCTGCTGGAGGCCGCTGACATTTTTGCTTCTCCCTAGTATAGTCTCCACTGTGCAACCTTGTGGCTTGTTGTGGCTTGTTTTCCTTAGGGAGGCCCCTCCCCTTTACTGGGTAGCTTCCTCGTTGGGGAATGACTAAGCAATTATTTTCCCTTAACTTAGTGGCTTGTTTTGCCTTGACAGGATATTTCCCTTAGACATTTATGGTTTTAAACCCCAATTAGGACTTTCCCATATTAGGACTCTCTTATGAATATAAACCCAAATTAGGACTTTCTTATGAGTAGGTAATAACCATTTTCTCCTTATTTTTATTTCCCAGGAACATTTATGTTTTTAATTTTCTTTCACCCTTTAAGCATACCAGTGACTTTCTCGGCCAATTTCTTGTTTTCCCTTTACTTTGTGGCTTATTTTGCCTTAACTAGCACATGCCCATCAGGAGGAACACTAGAGGATACACGCTGGCACCGCACAACGTCCAGACAGGACCCGGGAGGCACTGGCTGGTTAGGTTTACCACAAAGATCCACGTCCTGGCCTAGGCCAAGGCCGTGTTGTGCACTGTCCTTCCCAAGCCCCATCCCCGACGCCCCACAGATGCCAAGCAAGCACCCCAACGTGTATTTGGACTATCCTTCCATTCTCCTTTGATGTTAAACGTGGCGTGGGGATTGTATCTCAGTCAATTTTAGGACACATCATCAGTAGTGTTCCTTTGAATCATGGGGTGTTTCGGCCTTTCAACACTAGACACCCTCATCAAAGGTGGCCAGCCACAGGGTGATCAAACCCGAGCTTGTGTCCCATGCCCAATCACAAGTCCAGGATTTGGGGATGGGTTAGGGTTATGATTTGGGGTTAGGGTTAGAATTTAGAATTGGGGTTTATGGTTAGAATTAAGGTTAGGAGTCAGCTTGTACCTCTTGGGGTTGAGGTTAGAATTAGGGTTAGAGTTCATATATTTGGGTTTTGTTTAGTCTAGATGTAGACTTTTGGAAAACAAACGCTGATGGCCAATATTCTGTTTTTAAAGAAATAATAACATTTAAATGCAATTACATGGTTTGGCCACAAGATGGCAGTGAGCCCTTTTCAGTCTAAAAACAGACTTTTATCGCTTACCCCTTGCTGCTCCCCCAATCTGCAAACAGCACTCAGAACCAAAAAGTCATTATGTGTCAGACCGACCTCCAAAAGCTGCAGAACCACATCCTCGAAACAAAGAAAAGACAGTTATTCAGTGGCTGTCCTGTTTTTCAGCCTTAAGCTAGAAATGGCTTGTTTACCCTTGACTTCATGGCTTGTTTTGCCTTGGCTTCTGTGTAGCTTTTTTCCTTTTACTCAGTCTTGTGGCTAGTTTTGCCTTGACTTCTTTTACCTTTGACTCTGTGGCTTATTTTGCCTTGACTTCTTTTTCCTTTTGACTCTGTGGCTTGTCTTGCCTTGACTTCTTTTTCCTTTGACTCTGTGGCTTATTTTGCCTTGACTTCTTTTTCCTTTTGACTCTGTGGCTTGTCTTGCCTTGACTTCTTTTTCCTTTGACTCTGTGGCTTATTTTGCCTTGACTTCTTTTTCCTTTTGACTCTGTGGCTTGTCCTGCCTTGACTTCTTTTTCCTTTCACTCAGTCTTTGTGGCTTGTTTACCCTTGACTCTGTGGCTTGTCTTTGCCTTGACTCACTGTGTGGCTTGCTTTCCCTTGACCATGTAGCTCCTGAAATCTGCTGGAGGCCGCTGACATTTTTGCTTCTCCCTAGTATAGTCTCCACTGTGCAACCTTGTGGCTTGTTGTGGCTTGTTTTCCTTAGGGAGGCCCCTCCCCTTTACTGGGTAGCTTCCTCGTTGGGGAATGACTAAGCAATTATTTTCCCTTAACTTAGTGGCTTGTTTTGCCTTGACAGGATATTTCCCTTAGACATTTATGGTTTTAAACCCCAATTAGGACTTTCCCATATTAGGACTCTCTTATGAATATAAACCCAAATTAGGACTTTCTTATGAGTAGGTAATAACCATTTTCTCCTTATTTTTATTTCCCAGGAACATTTATGTTTTTAATTTTCTTTCACCCTTTAAGCATACCAGTGACTTTCTCGGCCAATTTCTTGTTTTCCCTTTACTTTGTGGCTTATTTTGCCTTAACTAGCACATGCCCATCAGGAGGAACACTAGAGGATACACGCTGGCACCGCACAACGTCCAGACAGGACCCGGGAGGCACTGGCTGGTTAGGTTTACCACAAAGATCCACGTCCTGGCCTAGGCCAAGGCCGTGTTGTGCACTGTCCTTCCCAAGCCCCATCCCCGACGCCCCACAGATGCCAAGCAAGCACCCCAACGTGTATTTGGACTATCCTTCCATTCTCCTTTGATGTTAAACGTGGCGTGGGGATTGTATCTCAGTCAATTTTAGGACACATCATCAGTAGTGTTCCTTTGAATCATGGGGTGTTTCGGCCTTTCAACACTAGACACCCTCATCAAAGGTGGCCAGCCACAGGGTGATCAAACCCGAGCTTGTGTCCCATGCCCAATCACAAGTCCAGGATTTGGGGATGGGTTAGGGTTATGATTTGGGGTTAGGGTTAGAATTTAGAATTGGGGTTATGGTTAGAATTAAGGTTAGGAGTCAGCTTGTACCTCTTGGGGTTGAGGTTAGAATTAGGGTTAGAGTTCATATATTTGGGTTTTGTTTAGTCTAGATGTAGACTTTTGGAAAACAAACGCTGATGGCCAATATTCTGTTTTTAAAGAAATAATAACATTTAAATGCAATTACATGGTTTGGCCACAAGATGGCAGTGAGCCCTTTTCAGTCTAAAAACAGACTTTTATCGCTTACCCCTTGCTGCTCCCCCAATCTGCAAACAGCACTCAGAACCAAAAAGTCATTATGTGTCAGACCGACCTCCAAAAGCTGCAGAACCACATCCTCGAAACAAAGAAAAGACAGTTATTCAGTGGCTGTCCTGTTTTTCAGCCTTAAGCTAGAAATGGCTTGTTTACCCTTGACTTCATGGCTTGTTTTGCCTTGGCTTCTGTGTAGCTTTTTTCCTTTTACTCAGTCTTGTGGCTAGTTTTGCCTTGACTTCTTTTACCTTTGACTCTGTGGCTTATTTTGCCTTGACTTCTTTTTCCTTTTGACTCTGTGGCTTGTCTTGCCTTGACTTCTTTTTCCTTTGACTCTGTGGCTTATTTTGCCTTGACTTCTTTTTCCTTTTGACTCTGTGGCTTGTCTTGCCTTGACTTCTTTTTCCTTTGACTCTGTGGCTTATTTTGCCTTGACTTCTTTTTCCTTTTGACTCTGTGGCTTGTCCTGCCTTGACTTCTTTTTCCTTTCACTCAGTCTTTGTGGCTTGTTTACCCTTGACTCTGTGGCTTGTCTTTGCCTTGACTCACTGTGTGGCTTGCTTTCCCTTGACCATGTAGCTCCTGAAATCTGCTGGAGGCCGCTGACATTTTTGCTTCTCCCTAGTATAGTCTCCACTGTGCAACCTTGTGGCTTGTTGTGGCTTGTTTTCCTTAGGGAGGCCCCTCCCCTTTACTGGGTAGCTTCCTCGTTGGGGAATGACTAAGCAATTATTTTCCCTTAACTTAGTGGCTTGTTTTGCCTTGACAGGATATTTCCCTTAGACATTTATGGTTTTAAACCCCAATTAGGACTTTCCCATATTAGGACTCTCTTATGAATATAAACCCAAATTAGGACTTTCTTATGAGTAGGTAATAACCATTTTCTCCTTATTTTTATTTCCCAGGAACATTTATGTTTTTAATTTTCTTTCACCCTTTAAGCATACCAGTGACTTTCTCGGCCAATTTCTTGTTTTCCCTTTACTTTGTGGCTTATTTTGCCTTAACTAGCACATGCCCATCAGGAGGAACACTAGAGGATACACGCTGGCACCGCACAACGTCCAGACAGGACCCGGGAGGCACTGGCTGGTTAGGTTTACCACAAAGATCCACGTCCTGGCCTAGGCCAAGGCCGTGTTGTGCACTGTCCTTCCCAAGCCCCATCCCCGACGCCCCACAGATGCCAAGCAAGCACCCCAACGTGTATTTGGACTATCCTTCCATTCTCCTTTGATGTTAAACGTGGCGTGGGGATTGTATCTCAGTCAATTTTAGGACACATCATCAGTAGTGTTCCTTTGAATCATGGGGTGTTTCGGCCTTTCAACACTAGACACCCTCATCAAAGGTGGCCAGCCACAGGGTGATCAAACCCGAGCTTGTGTCCCATGCCCAATCACAAGTCCAGGATTTGGGGATGGGTTAGGGTTATGATTTGGGGTTAGGGTTAGAATTTAGAATTGGGGTTATGGTTAGAATTAAGGTTAGGAGTCAGCTTGTACCTCTTGGGGTTGAGGTTAGAATTAGGGTTAGAGTTCATATATTTGGGTTTTGTTTAGTCTAGATGTAGACTTTTGGAAAACAAACGCTGATGGCCAATATTCTGTTTTTAAAGAAATAATAACATTTAAATGCAATTACATGGTTTGGCCACAAGATGGCAGTGAGCCCTTTTCAGTCTAAAAACAGACTTTTATCGCTTACCCCTTGCTGCTCCCCCAATCTGCAAACAGCACTCAGAACCAAAAAGTCATTATGTGTCAGACCGACCTCCAAAAGCTGCAGAACCACATCCTCGAAACAAAGAAAAGACAGTTATTCAGTGGCTGTCCTGTTTTTCAGCCTTAAGCTAGAAATGGCTTGTTTACCCTTGACTTCATGGCTTGTTTTGCCTTGGCTTCTGTGTAGCTTTTTTCCTTTTACTCAGTCTTGTGGCTAGTTTTGCCTTGACTTCTTTTACCTTTGACTCTGTGGCTTATTTTGCCTTGACTTCTTTTTCCTTTTGACTCTGTGGCTTGTCTTGCCTTGACTTCTTTTTCCTTTGACTCTGTGGCTTATTTTGCCTTGACTTCTTTTTCCTTTTGACTCTGTGGCTTGTCTTGCCTTGACTTCTTTTTCCTTTGACTCTGTGGCTTATTTTGCCTTGACTTCTTTTTCCTTTTGACTCTGTGGCTTGTCCTGCCTTGACTTCTTTTTCCTTTCACTCAGTCTTTGTGGCTTGTTTACCCTTGACTCTGTGGCTTGTCTTTGCCTTGACTCACTGTGTGGCTTGCTTTCCCTTGACCATGTAGCTCCTGAAATCTGCTGGAGGCCGCTGACATTTTTGCTTCTCCCTAGTATAGTCTCCACTGTGCAACCTTGTGGCTTGTTGTGGCTTGTTTTCCTTAGGGAGGCCCCTCCCCTTTACTGGGTAGCTTCCTCGTTGGGGAATGACTAAGCAATTATTTTCCCTTAACTTAGTGGCTTGTTTTGCCTTGACAGGATATTTCCCTTAGACATTTATGGTTTTAAACCCCAATTAGGACTTTCCCATATTAGGACTCTCTTATGAATATAAACCCAAATTAGGACTTTCTTATGAGTAGGTAATAACCATTTTCTCCTTATTTTTATTTCCCAGGAACATTTATGTTTTTAATTTTCTTTCACCCTTTAAGCATACCAGTGACTTTCTCGGCCAATTTCTTGTTTTCCCTTTACTTTGTGGCTTATTTTGCCTTAACTAGCACATGCCCATCAGGAGGAACACTAGAGGATACATGCTGGCACCGCACAACGTCCAGACAGGACCCGGGAGGCACTGGCTGGTTAGGTTTACCACAAAGATCCACGTCCTGGCCTAGGCCAAGGCCGTGTTGTGCACTGTCCTTCCCAAGCCCCATCCCCGACGCCCCACAGATGCCAAGCAAGCACCCCAACGTGTATTTGGACTATCCTTCCATTCTCCTTTGATGTTAAACGTGGCGTGGGGATTGTATCTCAGTCAATTTTAGGACACATCATCAGTAGTGTTCCTTTGAATCATGGGGTGTTTCGGCCTTTCAACACTAGACACCCTCATCAAAGGTGGCCAGCCACAGGGTGATCAAACCCGAGCTTGTGTCCCATGCCCAATCACAAGTCCAGGATTTGGGGATGGGTTAGGGTTATGATTTGGGGTTAGGGTTAGAATTTAGAATTGGGGTTTATGGTTAGAATTAAGGTTAGGAGTCAGCTTGTACCTCTTGGGGTTGAGGTTAGAATTAGGGTTAGAGTTCATATATTTGGGTTTTGTTTAGTCTAGATGTAGACTTTTGGAAAACAAACGCTGATGGCCAATATTCTGTTTTTAAAGAAATAATAACATTTAAATGCAATTACATGGTTTGGCCACAAGATGGCAGTGAGCCCTTTTCAGTCTAAAAACAGACTTTTATCGCTTACCCCTTGCTGCTCCCCCAATCTGCAAACAGCACTCAGAACCAAAAAGTCATTATGTGTCAGACCGACCTCCAAAAGCTGCAGAACCACATCCTCGAAACAAAGAAAAGACAGTTATTCAGTGGCTGTCCTGTTTTTCAGCCTTAAGCTAGAAATGGCTTGTTTACCCTTGACTTCATGGCTTGTTTTGCCTTGGCTTCTGTGTAGCTTTTTTCCTTTTACTCAGTCTTGTGGCTAGTTTTGCCTTGACTTCTTTTACCTTTGACTCTGTGGCTTATTTTGCCTTGACTTCTTTTTCCTTTTGACTCTGTGGCTTGTCTTGCCTTGACTTCTTTTTCCTTTGACTCTGTGGCTTATTTTGCCTTGACTTCTTTTTCCTTTTGACTCTGTGGCTTGTCTTGCCTTGACTTCTTTTTCCTTTGACTCTGTGGCTTATTTTGCCTTGACTTCTTTTTCCTTTTGACTCTGTGGCTTGTCCTGCCTTGACTTCTTTTTCCTTTCACTCAGTCTTTGTGGCTTGTTTACCCTTGACTCTGTGGCTTGTCTTTGCCTTGACTCACTGTGTGGCTTGCTTTCCCTTGACCATGTAGCTCCTGAAATCTGCTGGAGGCCGCTGACATTTTTGCTTCTCCCTAGTATAGTCTCCACTGTGCAACCTTGTGGCTTGTTGTGGCTTGTTTTCCTTAGGGAGGCCCCTCCCCTTTACTGGGTAGCTTCCTCGTTGGGGAATGACTAAGCAATTATTTTCCCTTAACTTAGTGGCTTGTTTTGCCTTGACAGGATATTTCCCTTAGACATTTATGGTTTTAAACCCCAATTAGGACTTTCCCATATTAGGACTCTCTTATGAATATAAACCCAAATTAGGACTTTCTTATGAGTAGGTAATAACCATTTTCTCCTTATTTTTATTTCCCAGGAACATTTATGTTTTTAATTTTCTTTCACCCTTTAAGCATACCAGTGACTTTCTCGGCCAATTTCTTGTTTTCCCTTTACTTTGTGGCTTATTTTGCCTTAACTAGCACATGCCCATCAGGAGGAACACTAGAGGATACACGCTGGCACCGCACAACGTCCAGACAGGACCCGGGAGGCACTGGCTGGTTAGGTTTACCACAAAGATCCACGTCCTGGCCTAGGCCAAGGCCGTGTTGTGCACTGTCCTTCCCAAGCCCCATCCCCGACGCCCCACAGATGCCAAGCAAGCACCCCAATGTGTATTTGGACTATCCTTCCATTCTCCTTTGATGTTAAACGTGGCGTGGGGATTGTATCTCAGTCAATTTTAGGACACATCATCAGTAGTGTTCCTTTGAATCATGGGGTGTTTCGGCCTTTCAACACTAGACACCCTCATCAAAGGTGGCCAGCCACAGGGTGATCAAACCCGAGCTTGTGTCCCATGCCCAATCACAAGTCCAGGATTTGGGGATGGGTTAGGGTTATGATTTGGGGTTAGGGTTAGAATTTAGAATTGGGGTTATGGTTAGAATTAAGGTTAGGAGTCAGCTTGTACCTCTTGGGGTTGAGGTTAGAATTAGGGTTAGAGTTCATATATTTG